>NC_086320.1:208965774-209265774 GCF_036172605.1 Pelobates fuscus | reverse complement strand
TACATGCTTTTTTGCTTTTTTTTTTTTACAAGTTATAGGGCTATAGGTACAAGTAGGATATTGTGGTTTCAAAACATATTTTTTTTCAAATTTATCAATAGTGACATTGTAACACTATTATCTGTCAAAAGTCTCTGAATAACACCCCACATGTACATATTTTTTTTAAAGTAGACAACCCAGGGTATTCAATACGTGGTATGTCCAGTCTTTTTTAGTAGCCACCTAGTCGCAAACACTGGCCAAAGTTAGCGTTCATATTTGTTTGTGTGTGAAAAAGTAAAAAACTAAATTGAACGCAAATTTTGGCCAGTGTTTGTGACTAAGTGGCTACTAAAAAAGACTGGACATACCCCATTTGCAATACCTTGGGTTGTCTTCTTTTGCAAATGGTATGCCATCATGGGGGTAATTCTCATTCCTGGGCTACCATACGCTCTCAAAGGCAACGTAACCAACCTGGCCATTTTCAATGTAAAAATATTTGACCTATATATTTGACTCTGTAACTTTAAAAAACGCTATAAAATCTGTACATGGGGGTACTGTTAAACTCGGGAGACTTTGCTGAACACAAATATTAGTGTTTCAAAACAGGAAAAAGTAGCACAACAATGATATCATCAGTAAAAGTGCTGTTTGTGTGTGAAAAATTTGAAAAAAGTAACTTTCACTGACAATATCATTGCTGTGATAGGTTTTACTGTTTGGAATCACTAATATTTGTGTTCAGCAAAGTCTCCCGAGTAAAACGGTACCCCCTATGTACAGGTTGTAGGGTGTCATAGAAAGTTACAGGGTAAAATACAGTGCTAGAAAATTTAATTCTCTGCAATTTCGGCCTGGGTTGGCAGGCAGGTCCCTCAAATTGCAATTAATAAATGTATTTAATTATGTAAAAATATTACATAAATACACACGTAGAATTTAAATATATATGCACATTTATATATTTGAAGTCTACGTGTATATTTATATAATTATTTATGTAATTTTGTATATTTCGTATTATTTCGTATTATTTGTATTTATTTATATATACATAGATATATATACAATTTCATTCTAAGTGTATTTTGATATAAATGTATATATTTTAATATCAAAATACAGTTAGAATAAAATTTCATATAGATATATATATATATATTTTTAATTTTGTATTATTTTAAAAAAATGTAATTTAATTTACTTATTATTTGTATTTTATAATATATATATATACACATATATAATTATTATTATTTTTTATTAACATTAATTTTATTTTATTTTTATGATTTTACAGTTGCAGACAGTCCCCCTGCAGATAGTCCCCCCTCTCCTACCCCTCCCTTTTTGCCTTCTGTGAGACAGGGGAGGGAGGAGGAGGGGGGGCGTGTTTGGGACTCAGTGCGATTCAGATTTGTGTTCCGTAGAGTTATTAAGAACTTAGCAATGGAATTTTTGCTCGGAAATATTCTAATTGTGTATTTTGCTACTTACATAGGAGTGATGTGTCGTATAGGAGGTTTCTAGGGTTTGTGTGTTGTTGCTGCTGCCATTTGTGCGACGCCAGCAGGTTCCGTGGTGTTGTATATGTATTTGGACGTGTTGAGTGATTAGCTGGTGAATGATGGGGGAGGTTGGTTGCATCCCGTGAGTTTATTTTTTGCACCATGTTATTCCAAAGCTTCACGGGCTGTTAAATGTATTGAGCTATAATTTAGTGTAAAGCTACTGCAAGCTGAAATGCCCTAAAAGAAAATGGCCCCTAGAACAAAAGAAGGTTGTCCTTAGTACCCACGCCTCCTCCTGCCCTCACTCTGCCCTTAGTGAAGTCATATCCGCCCATATATCGTGTCAATTCTGGCCATCCAAGGCTGACGAGATCTACTTCTACCACGCTCATCCTATCCTAAGACATGCTGTCTTCCTTAATTCCCATATATTATGAACAAAAAAATTACAATTACTAAAATTATCCTACTATTAGTTTCCCTATATCAGGAAAGTGTCTGTGACAAGTAATGGTTAATATGTACATAGAATATATATGTCTATCGTTTCACGTATAAGTAACAAGTGTGTTTTAACTTTGTGTACAAAGATTGATAACATGCTGGAAGAGGGGTTATCTTAAAGAACATTTACTAAAAGAAAGTTCTAATAAACCAAGATTTCTTGAACAAATGGTAATACAATTAGGGATTGCTTTCAAAATGTTTTGATCGAATTGAAAAGGAACCAGTTAACATTATAAGCATAACTATTAACAAATGAATAAGCCAAGTTTAAAGACTGACTAACATAATTTTTGTTGTAAGCCCAGATATTTTATTATTGCATATGCATAGGAATTGAGACTTTGGGCATTATAGTATATTAATTCTAGATCTGTTACTAGCAGCGAGTGCTTAGCCTTATGCCTATCCCACGCATGCTTAAACTCTTCTACTGAGTTAACCTCTACCACTACAGTTGGAAGACTATTCCATGCATCCACTACACTCTCAGTAATGTAATGCTTCCTGACATTATTTTTAAACCTTGGTCCCTCTATTTTTGAGACTATGTCCTCTTGTTATGGTAGTTTTCCTTCTTTTAAATATAGTCTCCACTTTTACTGTGTTGTTTCCCTGTATGTATTTAAAATGCTTTTATCATATTTCCCCTGTCTCGTCTTTTCACCAAGCTATACCTGTCAAGATCCTTTAACCTTTCCTGGTGAATTTTACCCTGCAATCCATGAACCAGTTTAGTAGCCCTTCTTTGAACTCTCTCTAAGGTATTCATATCCTTCTGAAGATAGGGTCTCCAGTACTGTATCCAGTACTCTAAGTGAGGTCTCACCAGTGTTCTGTACAATGGCATGAGCATTTCCCTCTTCCTACTGCTAATACCTCTCCCTATGCAACCAAGCATTCTGCTAGCATTCCCTGCTGCTCTATTACATTGTACATTGTCATTAACAGCCAGAAACTGGAGAACAAGAAATGTGAATTAAGGTATAGCTGTTTAACAATGCTTAACAAAATCTCCATTATCTTTTTCATTTATTTTGCAGAAGACAATGTTATTTGTCTATTTTGTATGTTTTAAATATACATTATCAGTGAAGAGTAGAATAAATTTTATCCCATTTGCGAGACATAAAATTGTGATAATGTATATTTGTGATATAAGTAGGAATTACATTTTGAGATGTTAGATATAAATTAATAAAATAAAGAACGAGAGTCAGGGATAGCGTCTGTCTCCACGGGCACAAGTCTGGTGTGGGAGATGTGGTGGGCTAGCCGCTGCGGGACACCCACGGAGTGAAACGTTTGAGGCTTGTGGAGACAAGATGAGCATGTTAGCCTTTTATTATTTTTCTCTAGGGAAAGCATAGGGCCAGTTAATAGTTGTTGTACATGGGCTATTTGCAGCCTCCATTGCATTTCTACCTAGTCTTGATTTCTGATGTATCCTCCATTGCTACATCACCTGTCTGCTCCCTTACCTGCCCACCCCCGCTTATTCCTCCCACCGATCCCTCCCCTTCATCTACAGTCCCCCACTTTCTCCTACTACCCCTCCCTCTACTCCACCTTCTCCTCTCTCCTCCTACTTCTCCTATTCTCCTCCTCCTACTCCTCCCTTTACTCCACCTTCTCCTCCTCCTACTTCCTGCTCTTACTCCTCCTTCTTCTTCCTACTCCTCCCTCTACTCCACTTTCTCCTCCTACCCCTCCCTCTACTCCACCTTCTCCTCTCTCCTCCTACTTCTCCTCTTCTCCTCCTCCTACTCCTCCCTCTACTCCACCTTCTCCTCCTCCTACTCCTCCTTCTTCTTCCTACTCCTCCCTCTACTCCACTTTCTCCTCCTACTCCTCCCTCTACTCCACCTTCTCCTCTCTCCTCCTACTTCTCCTCTACTCCTCCTCCTACTCCTCCCTCTACTCCACCTTCTCCTCTTTCCTCCTACTTCTCCTCTACTCCTCCTACTCCTTCCTCCTCTTCCTACTCCTCCCTCTATTTTTCCTTCTCCTCCTCTTACTCCTCCCTCTACTCCACTTTCTCCTTCTACTCCACCTTCTCCTCTCTCCTCCTACTTCTCCTCTATTCCTCCTTCTCCTCCTCCTACTCCTCCCTCTACTCCACCTTCTCCTCCTCCTACTCCACCTTCTTCCCTCTCACTCTATCCACTACTCATTCTTCCATCTCCCCACCACCATATCTATATCCTTTATATGCTTCCTCCCTTCTTATTCCTCACCAATTTCCTCCGCTCATAGACAACTCTGCCTCTACCTGACATTATATTTTGAAGAAAAGTTGCTCTGGCCACTCTTCCGCCACTTCCCAGGGGGGAATACCACACTAACGGAAAATTATTCAGAAATGAAAGAAATGTTTTGGGCACTCTCAAGGAAATAGTGCGGTCCTGACCCAGATTCCCATGGAAGTAAGACACCTGTAAGGGAGGTGGCTGTCCCTCATGTTTTTTCTTCACTAAGTCCCCAGAAATCTCATGAAAGGAACCTGACTCATTAGAACAAGACATGAACAATCAATTCACAAATCTCTACAGAGGGGGGTCAGCAAGAGAACTGTGAATAGAAAGACAAATACCCCCCAATCTCACACAGAAATAGGTGAGGAAACCTTTTCTACTGCTCCTCATGGTTGCTTTGAACAGATGAAAGAAGAAACAAGACACCTTTCAACAGAGCATGCAGTAGCTTTACCAGATCCTGACTCCACTCTGTTTGCGGATAAAGAGGAAAGGTACCATACTGGATTTGCTGTTGCTAAAGAAGATCAGGTACGTCAAGCATCTTCACTTTCCTCACCCACATCTGCTCAAGACGCTGAATTGACAGCCTTCTCAGTGGCATACAAAATGCCTGAAGGAAGACATGCCAATATCTACACTGACTCAAGATATGCCCTGGGTGCAGCACATTATTTTGGATCAATCTGGAAGATAAGAAGCACCACTCAGCTGACCAAAAGCTGCCAACCAAGCCACAAGTGCACCAAGGGAAGTGGACAGAAGGGTGTCCGCTAAAGAAACTTCTATACTCACCATGTAGATCCTACCCACAGATTTCAAACTTCTGAAAGAATGACAAGCAGCTGCTGACCCTGAAGAAATACAAAGCTGGAAAAACAGAAAGGGGCAACCCTTGAAGACGGGCTGTACTCCAACACTCTCAAGCTCTGTTTACCCAAAAATATGTACTGGGCAGTGAGCCCATGGAACTTTATACCTATCCAAGACCCTCATGAACTCTTTGATCTCTAAATACTCCTAAGCACCTAGCTAACTCTCAATATCCCTTTCAAGAATCCAGGTGACAAAGAGCTACTGGGTCAAATATGCACTAGTTATAATAGACATTTTGTCAGGATGGCCAGAAGCCTAGCCGGTCATCAATGTGACAACCAAGACCATATACCCAGTAGTGCATTGTGAAAGTTGCAGAGATCACTCAGTGGATTCATTGTTCCAGATTCAAGACTCTCTCTCTCTCTGCAACATGAGAAGTGACATTTGTTGATTTTGACACACTTTTGACTCTAAAGAAAAAATGACTTGTTAAATAAAAAGATACCAGCAAGTAGGTGTTTGATGGCCATAATAATGCCTGACCACCTGCCATCGATGGAAAGCCGAGGACCCCAAAAGGAGACCTCGTGAAGCTAAAGAGATCCAAACGCCAAGCTCCCTCAGGATTATTTGCCCATCCTGAGTTTGTGGTGATATTAATATTGACTAAATGATCCGAGTCCACCTACGCTGATGTAGCGTGGGACAGGTTTAATACTACAATGCATAAGCAAATGCGCCCTAGCCAAGGTTATTATGTCCATACACATAATACATGACAAGGTACTCTTGACACACCACATTCATGCTTCAGAACATAAAGAGGAGCACCCCTCTAAAGGGAAAGTTTGACACATATATATATATATATATATATATATATATATATATTGATGCCATAGGTGTGCCAAGGGGGGTACCAGATGATTTTGCAGTAAAAGGAAAGTTTGAGTCCATTTTCCCAACGGTCACTGCTAATAATAATAATAATATTTTGATTTGCATTTATTATATCTATTGCAACCAACAACGTTTACCTGTCACCATGACTTGTTGTGCCTATATTCCAGATAACACAGGTCCATATGGTAATGTAAGCTTGTCTATTTATGATGTCCCTCTGAAGAACTAAGAAGACTTTAAGAACCGTTACTTCATAGGGTTTTGTGCCTTTGGGCTAACCTGTCTTCTGAAACTAAGCAATAAAGTTTATCTTTTAGAATTTAACATTTCATAGGGGGGACTGATGTAGAATTATTAAAAATCTTTATTGAACTTGTACTGAATTATTGTACTAACTCCATTTTAACCTCACACTGTGACAAACCCTCCATTTTGTCCTCATTACCTGACAGATTCTCCATCTTAAACTACATTACATGACAGAATTTCCCAGTACATTTAATACAATGAACAGAGACTGTATTTTCTATAAAGACATAGCTGACTCCGGAATTATTGAATCTCCTGTAACATGCAACAAAGTATAACCAAGGCCAGAGCCAAGGCCATGAGAACACTGTACTAATGAAATGTTCTATTCATAAAAGAACCTTGCACCTGATCATGAGACTGACATCACTGACTGTGTAAAATGACGCTCAAGCCCCCCTTTCCACCGAGTAAACCTACCACCTCCCGGTGGGAGGACACCTAGCTAGTCACTCAAATCCCTGAGCCAATTAATAATATTGATGGGTGGACACTGATATAGTCACATAACATTTAATCCAATTAATTATGTTTATTTGTTATTATCTGATATTCAATGATGATGTCATTTTGCCTTTAAAAAGGTCTGCATAACTGTTTTCCAACTAGATGGCATTACATTTTCTGAAGTGCTTTTAACCTGAACTCCATGTGTCAGTGTGAGCTTACTTCTGCGTATACGCAATTTAATCATCTCAGATTTGGACAGGAACAGATAGACATTTAAACATATTTGTTTATTTCTAAATTAATCTACATCACCCCTGCAGGCAGAAACATGGACACCTATTGTGACCATGTGGTCGCCCTGTTGAGCGATCACATGGCCCCAGGGGTCCTAATTCGCCATGGGGAGACTGTCTGGGCTGCAGGCAGTCTCCCCACAACGGGAGCACCGCCGATCGCCGCCGGGGGAACGACGGCGATCGAGTGAGTACATCTTAAAGTTAGGACGGTTCAGGACCGTCATCGGTCGGCAACACAAAAATGCCGATGACGGTCCTGAACCGTCCTAAGTCCTTAAGGGGTTAAAGGAATGAGAAGTTTTCCCGGTTAATTATCAGGTCAGCTAATGAAAATTGTAAACAAAGAATCTTCCCAAAACAGGCAACTAGCAATTATTTTATATACTGTTGCTTTTATTCGGTGAGCACTATTAGTTGACTCTTTTTACCCTTTTCCCGAGTGTGGACCATACCCCAGACGGAAGAAACTCACAACATATCCCATAAGCGGGGATTATAACGCTGTACGCTCTTTATACTAGAGCTAGCTATAGCTCTACTAAATGTGAGTTTATTTCCATTTGTTTCATCTACATATATATTGGACCATTCATATTGCACTATTAGTTCTTTGTATCTGGTTTTTGTCTTTCATATGAGTGGATTCATCCGGATAAAGACACTGAGGATATTACTCCCGATTAAGCACTTTATTCTATATTTGATCTGAGTAAGATCCTTCCCCATAGGATTGGCTGAGACACAAGGAGGCAGATCAGGGGCAGAGCCAGCATGATTCAAACACAGCCCTTTGGAATCTTTTTATATCTACTTTATGTGTTGGGATTTTCATGGCTCATTATATTTTGTTGTAAGAATTGGCACAGCCCTTACCTCTATTTTTTCCCCCACTAAATACATGACTGTCTGGCAATGAAATAAAAAAAACAAAACAAAAAAAAACAGTTTCATTAGGGGATATGATTATTTCAGGATGCTGTAGATATCTCATAAAATGTAAATTATACATACCATAACCACTTCAATAACTGAATTGGTTATAATACACAGTACCCAGATGCCATCCCACAGTTCAATGTTAAACAATTTTTAAATGGGTTAACAGGGAATCAAAATTTCTGGATACCTGCAGCTGAACCCCTCTGACAAAATGGCCAAAGCAGAGTTTTATTTCACATTTAGTCATGCCAGCAATAGTGGGTAGGCTGAGAGCATCAGTTGAGCACTCTTAAGTCTATCACTGCCCACTATAACTGGTATGATTTGGTAGAGCATAAGGCAGAGTTTTACTCCACCTTAGCCATTTTTGTCAGAGGTTGGCAGGCTGCGGGCATATAGGGACCTGAAAATAATTAAGCACTAAACTGTGGGATTGTGCCCAAGTACCACAATCACTTGTGGAGTATCTGTTTACAGGCTGAGGGAGCAGATTGGCAAAATGTGTCATCACGCACACGCCACGTTACGTCACTTCATCACGTGGTTCGGACACAAACCCTGCCTCCAGAAAGTGCTCCTGTTGGATGTCAGAAAGCCCAAAGTCCTGCAGCCTACGGCGGACTGAGAGGTGTTCCATAATAGTATTTCAGTATTTACACTTTTTATATACAGATTTATACTAGGTATCTTTCTCTGTTTTTGTCTTTGAGCTGAAGTGGAGGATACATAGGTGCCTACAGTTTTAAATTTAACTACTTGTTTATTGTAAGTGGTTTAATTTTTCACTATATGGACTTTGGCAGAGGTACCTCACAATACTGAGACCATATCAGGTTTTGCACAAGATCACTTTAGTGATTCATATACACTTTGATGGTTTTAAAATAAGTAAGTGTGTTTACACCATTTCTAATTTTATGTTAGTCTTAAAGACACAGCACATCAATTTTTTTTATTTTTTATTTATTGGAGTGTATACATAGGGAGCTATTTGCACTTTAGCGGCTGCTTTTTTGCACATTTTGCACATTGTATAAGAAATTTGTCTGGAGATTTTTTAAAGGGAAACTCCAGTGCCAGGAAAACAATCCGTTTTCCTGGCACTGGAGGGTCCCTCTCCCTCCCACCCCCCAATCCCCAGTTGCTGAAGGGGGGAAAATCCCTTCAGGGACTTACCAGAGGCAGCGACAGGTCCCACGTCGCTGCTTCCTCCTCCCCCGCCGCTCCTCCTTCTGCTTACGTCGGCCGGTGGGCGAGACTGATCTCGCCCGCCGGCCGAGGAGACATAATGCGCATGCGCGGCAATGCTGCGCATGCGCATTAGCGCACCCCATAGGAAAGCATTGAAAATTAATTTCAATGCTTCCCTATGGGGAATAGAGCGACGCTGGAGGTCCTCACACAGTGTGAGGACGTCCAGCGACGCTCTAGCACAGAAAACCTGTGCTATGAAGCAGGAAGTTCCCTCTAGTGGCTGTCTAATAGACAGCCACTAGGGGAGGACTTAACCCTGCAAGTGTAATTATTGCAGTTTAAAAAAAACTGCAATAATTACACTTGCAGGGTTAAGGGTAGTGGGAGTTGGCACCCAGACCACTCCAATGAGCAGAAGTGGTCTGGGTGCCTGGAGTGTCCCTTTAAGCGCCATTTGTTACTTGTTGTTTTATGTGTTTCTATCTTTTTACAGGAACAACTGTGACAAACACGTGTAAAAGACATACGCCCCAGCGTAGTGTAAATTGAGAAATACAGGGGTGGGTCTGCCAGAAACTGTCTAGTCAGCACTGTTCCTCTATCACGAGCGGGACTAAGAATGTGCTTGCTCGACACATTTTGGAAACCGTTCTTTGGAGTCTTGGAAAGCAGGACACTAGGGAACAAACCTGGGACAGTGGGATACAACCCTAAAAATCAGGACTGTCCTGCTGATGGGGAGACCTGGGGAAACATGACATGCTGGGGAAACAGGACATGCATCAATAATAACACAATAAGGTTAGTACATGATTTGAGATTTTTTTTTAAAAAATATTTTAATCCTATACCATCAAAATCTCAATCTCCAGAAACAGCATTATCACACAGTTTTTATTCCAGTGTAATCTCGGTGACCTTCTATGAAACTCATCTGAAGTTCAATTTTAAAGAACATAATATCTAGCTCACCTGTAAGATTAATGAATTAATGTTACTGTCTGATAAAAGCTAAAGTATAAATCATAGTTTGCATATATTATCTGAAAATAAAGGAGAACAATCATAGTTTTCAAAGCCAGTTTTATAACCTTTGTCTCAGGAGGTCAAATTCATCTAGTTTGGAAGCGCCCATTAAGGAGACGGTGAACAGATTGAAAATACTGCACAACATGTATCTGGTGGTAAGTACAGAGACATTTAAAGGAACACTAAATTACACAATTGCATGTTATTTTATATTTATTTAGGGGTGGCTGTATATCTGTTTGTTTAATGTTAATCTCCTATCTGCATTATAATAGGAAGAAGGTAAAATTCTTTAGAGAAGCCATCCAACTTATAAGTATATATTAGTTTTATTTTTATTTTTTTTATCTATTGTTTCACTGTTTTTGGGTGCAGTTATGTTTAGTTCAGTGTGCACACTGACGTGTATATTGTTACAGTATTTTGAATCTGTTGCACCAGTGTGAAGAGACAGACTGTATCTGACATAGACTTTTGTTAATCTGAAAGCTTTCAAGGGAAATGTTTAACCCCTTAAGGACCGGCCTGTTTTTGCGATGTTTGTACGTTAAGGACCAGAGCAGTTTTAACACTTTTGTGGCGTTTGTGTTTAGCTGTAATTTTCCGCTCTCTCATTTACGGTCCCCATACAAGTTATATATTGTTTTTTTCAGGACAAAAGGGGCTTTCTTTACATACCATTATTTGTATTATGTCATATATTGTATTTAAAAAAAATAATAAAATATGGTGAAAAATTAAAAAAAAAACATGTTTTTGGACTTTTACTTGAAAAATATTTTACTTATCTACAAAAGCTAATGAAAAAAAACTGCTAAATAGATTAAAAATGTTGTCCCGAGTTTAAAAACACCCAGTGTTTACATGCTTTATTGCTTTTTTTTGCAAGTTATAGGCCTATAAATACAAGTAGGAAATTGCTGTTTCAATATATATATATTTTAAATTTATCAATAGTGACATTGTAACACTATTATCTGTCAAAAGTCTCTGAATAACACCCCACATGTACATATTTTTTTTTTAAAGTAGACAACCCAGGGTATTCAAAATTGGGTATGTCCAGTTTTTTTTAGTAGCCACCTAGTCACAAACACTGGCCAAAGTTAGCATTTATATTTGTTTGTGTGTTAAAAATGCAAAAAACGCTAACTTTGGCCGGTGTTTGTGACTAAGTGACTACTAAAAAAGGCTGAACATACCCCATTTGCAATACCTTGGGTTGTCTTCTTTTGCAAATGGTATGCCATCATGGGGCTAATTCTCATTCCTTGGCTACCATATGCTCTCAAAGGCAATCTAACCAATCCGACAAATTGCAATAAAAAAAAAAGTAAAATCAAGCCTTATATTTGACCCTGTAACTTTCACAAACACTATAAAACCTCTACATGTGGGGTACTGTTATACTCAGGAGACTTCGCTGAACACAAATATTAGTGTATCAGAACAGTAAAATGTATCACAGCAATAATATCCTCAGTGAAAGAGCTGTTTGTGTGTGAAAAATGCAAAAAACTTCAGTTTCACTGACAATATCATCACTGTGATATGTTTTACTGTTTTGAAACACTAATATTTGTGTTCAGCGAAGTCTCCTGAGTAAAACAGTACCGCCATGTACAGGTTTTAGGGTGTCATAGAAAGTTACAGGGTTAAACACAGTGCTAGCAAATTAAATTCTCTGGACTTTCGGCCTGGGTTGGCAGGCAGGTCCCTCAAATTGCAATCATTAAAATTACTTAATTAGGTAAAAATATTACATAAATACGCACGTAGAATTTTAATATATATACATATTTATATATTTGACGTCTACGGGTATATTTCTGAAATTATTTATGTAATTATGTATATGGACATATGTATATTTCGTATTATTTTTATTTACTTATTTATACATAGATATATATATCATTACATTCTAAGTGTATTTTGATATAAAAATATATATATATATATATCAAAATACTGTTAGAATAAAATTGCATATATATATTTTTTTTTAATTATTAAAAATAATTTTTATTTTTTGTTATTTATTTTTATTAACATATTATTTGTATTTTATAATATATATATATACCATATATATAGTAATTATATATATTGTATATATTTGTGTGTAATTTAAATATAAGTGTATTTTTATATTAATATACGTATATATAAATATAAAAATACACTTAGTATGACATTATATATATGATACATATACATATATTATATATAGATATAATACATGTGTATATATATCATATATATATATATATATATATATATATATATTTGTGTACGGCACATTCCGAGGACGTAAGGAAAACAGGGTTTAAAATAAGTAGTTCCTTAATAGCAAGTCAGTTGAGGTGTGCCGAAACTGACGTAAGGTTAGGCCTGTAAAAGAGGGCCCACCTAGGAAAATGATAAAATTGAGGGTGCGGTGGGAGGGGCACTTCCGAGATCGTCGAAGACAGGTAAGCAGGGGCTTACTGGGTTTAAATAGGGAAATTAAGTGCCTCCCACAATTACAGGCCAAGCCTTCTATTTGTGTACGGCACATTCCGAGGACGTAAGGAAAACAGGGTTTAAAATAAGTAGTTCCTTAATAGCAAGTCAGTTGAGGTGTGCCGAAACTGACGTAAGGTTAGGCCTGTAAAAGAGGGCAAAAATAATAACCATTTAAAACAAAATGCGTTTATTAAGCGGTACATCATTTAGTCATATCACAGAAAGCCATCCTTATCTCTTTCTCTGGATTGGGAATGTATCTGTTGTATGCGGATGATTTCCACCTCCCCATGTTTTTAATTATGTGTGTCGGTACATGATTACCTGAGGCAGCTGTGGCTGCTCCAATGCGAAAAGAATGGCCCGAGAATGACCGTGGGTTTTGTCCCAAACGGAGTAAAAGGGTGCGTATGTAAAGCATGAAAATTTTTGTGGTCAGGGGTTTCCCTAGAATATCTAGAAGTGGGCTATCGGGAGCGGAATTAGCTTGGGCTGCTACTAGCTTATCCAATACACAAACGGGACACCATTTGGTTGAAGTGGGATAAAAGTTAATTTCCACTGGTGGGCCTGATTGGCTTGTTTTGGTGCGGGTAACGGACAGAGTGTAGTGATCTAGATTTTTAACTAAGTGTTTCTTTTGGAGGCACGAGCTGAAATCAGAGGCTCTCTCTACGGTGAACTCTTTGGGTCTCAAGAAACCGTAAAAGGCTAGATAAGCCGCTGATTTGACAACGAGGTTTGTGATATGTTCGAAAGGGGATGTGTCGATTATATCGGACAAGTTCTTAAACAGCTTACTATCTATGGGAAGGCGTTTAGTGGGTATGTGTACTGACAAGTTATGAACACCTTTGAGGACACTTTTAAGAGGGTAGGAAGATAGGAAAGGAGACTTGTTGGGAAAGGAGGTTAACATGTAGTGTTGGATTCCCGTTAAGTAGAGTTTGATTGTGTTGTAAGATAGATTCAGAGAAAAGTGGCAAAAAGTTGTGAAAGCAACCATGGTTTCAACAGAAAAAACATTTATTACACAGTAATTACGAATGAAACACATAAACAGTTCATATGCTCTGTAATAGGCTTTCCTCGTGTTGAGGGATAAACCCGCCTGAGCAAGCGTGCCGCTCAGATGTAGGAGAGAGCTTAATGCATTACCAGGTCTTCGAACTTTGGAGGTACCCTGGGTTGCTGGGAAGCTGTAGGATGTAGCCTGAAGAACTCCTGCAAATTGAAGCGTGACAGAGCATCAGCGGCAGTATTTTGTATACCTGGGACGTGAACACAGGATATGCAGAACTGGAGATTAGCTGCTAGCCAAGTGAGTCTCCTGACTAGGTTCATGATCGTGAGGGACTGAGAGCGGCCCTTGTTGATGATGTTACAGGTAGCTAAGTTGTCACAAAAACACCTGACTGACTGCCCCCTCCACTCTACCCCCCACGTGTAAGCTGCTGCTACGATAGGGTAGATCTCAAAAAGAGAGGAGGTGGTACTGAATCTCTCGAGTGACGTGGTTTCGACCGGCCAGGAGTCGTATAGCCACTCGTCTCCAAAAATGGCCGCATATCCTAAGGCACCTGAAGCGTCAGTCCAGAGTACTGGGGAATCGTCGGAAACGGGGGGAACAAACAGCGACCTGCCGTTCCACGAGGAAAGGAACAGCTGCCACATTCTCAGGTCAGCTGTAGCTGACTCGTCTAGGGTTGTAGTGGAGTCATCGTCAGGGAGACCGTGCAAAAGTGAAAGGATCCTGGAAATGAAAGACCTACCCTGTGGAATTATTCTCATGGCAAAATTAAGTGAGCCTAAAAGTGACTGTAGCTGTTTCCTGGTGCAAGTGCCTAGTGACATGCAGGTGCTAATGTAAGATAGAATACGGTCTACTTTCTCCTGGGGCAGGCTGGCGTGCATGGTGACAGAATTGAGTGTAATCCCCAGAAAAGTAATTTCGGTTTTGGGACCTTCAGTTTTGTCCTGGGCTACGGGGACACCTAAATCTTTGAAGAGCGTGAGCAAGAGATGAAGGCTGCGTGGAGTGCAGTGGTGAGGTTCTATGGCGAGGAAGTCATCTAAATAATGTATAACAACTGGGCATCTGCAGAAGTTAAGGAGAAGCCATGTCAAGGTTTCGGCGAATAGGTCGAATAACTTGGGGCTACTTTTGGAGCCGAAAGTAAGCCTGGTAGCGAAATAGTAGTTGTCTAGCCACTTAACTCCGTGCAGATGCCAGAGTGATTGATGGATGGGAAGTAACTTAAAGGCGTTGGTAATATCTGACTTACTTAACCAGGCTGCCTTCCCGGAGTTAATAATCGCCTGAATGGCATCATCGATTCTAGCGTACTGAAGAGAAAAATCTTCTGACGGGATTAGTGCATTCAGGCTAGGTGTGGGAGAGGCGTGTGGTGCAGAAAAATCAATAATAAGCCTCTTTTTGTTGTTAAACTTCCCAGTGGCGATACCTAGAGGGTTAGTCCTCCATGAGGAGAAAGGAGGAGTAGTGAAAGGGCCTATCATGAAGCCGTTATCCACTTCTTTCTGTAAGAGTACTTGTAGGGTATCGGGGTCTGTGAGAGCTGACTGAAGGTTGGGGCACTCCAGGATGCCTGAGGGGAGAGAGACAAAGCCTGTGTGAAACCTGTGAGTGAACCCTGACGTGAGAAATTCCACCAGATGTAAAGAAGGATGATTAGCCAGGTAACGTTGCAAACTCGGTATGTTTATTGGAGTAGAAGCCTTTTTAGGGTACAATTTGTTAGGGCACATCGTCTTGGCATGTGCCCTGAAACAAAGCGAGCACACATGCAGCAGCCTACAAGCACTGTAACTACAACCCCCAGCATTAAAATTATTGCAGACCTGAGCTTTTCCCAAGAACACTATTGGCCTGCCTAATTTATCTCTAATCTCCTTCTGGATGGAAGTTGACTGAAAATCGGAGTTGGCGTTGCTGGTAGAGGGGATAGCTACATTCTCAGGACAGAAATTAATAGAGTGAGCTGCAGACGAGCAAATGGCACAGGAAGGGGTTTTGAGACCTGCAAAATGCATAAGAAACAATTCTGTATCTAACTGACCCCAGTCCGTGACTGTATTATACTGGGACAACGAAGCGGCTGACCTAGCGGAGAACGACTTGTGATAGTCGTAAAAGGCAAAGCCCCCGTACTTATAAGCCAGCTCTATCACCTTGTGAAGGTACAAATCTAGCTCCTCTCTGCGGAGGGGAAAAGCAGTACAGATAACGTCTCTGTATAGGCCAAATGCCAAGACAAACTCAGGGATGTTAAGTTTCCTATTCAACCTAGGGTCCCTGGCCCTCATCACTACTGATAGGTCCTCAAACGTGTATGCCCTGTTTTCAACCACGTCTTGAGCCGCTATCAGTAGCGAGGCCAAGTTAACATCCTTTCCCTCTATGATGTCACGTCTGAGAGACTGCGGTATCAGGTGAATAGGATTAATAAGGTTGGAAACTTTCCTAGCCGGTGGAGGGTCACTGTTACCTCCTAGAGCGGGCGTGGGTTGGACAACCGGCCCTGGAATCTCGGGGACTGAAGGAACGTTATTAGCTTCCAGGTTATCCAATCTGTTATTGATGGTGGCAACTGAGGACACTAGGGAGGCCATCATGGCGTGTAATTCAGCCAGGCTATTAAGTACGTTAACCTGTGAACTAGGGCCAGGCCTTTCGTTATCCTCAGTAGAGTTCAATAAACGAAACAGTTCATTCTTCCTAGCTGAAGCCGGATAAGGGATATTTCTCTTTTTAAGTTCAGCGGTAATCTTAGGGATAGTCCAGGAGCGATAGCTGGAAGCTGGACTTGGAGGGGTTGGTTGCGTTCTCTGCGTGCCCGACCTGAGCGGGGTGCTGGTAACCGACAGATTGTCTTCTAACACCGAGGCGTTGGACATTCTAAGGGGCAGAGAGGGCGAGTTTAGTGCTGAAAAATAAAAAGCTGGAGGGACCCCACTTACTAGGCTAGTGCCCATAGGCGAAATTGTATTAGCTTAGCTTTCGTTGGTGGCAGATGAGGCCCTAACTACTTGCCAAGTGGCTATGAGAGGCACTAACTATGATTTGGCGCGTGGGGCCTTGGTGCCACTGAGGTGGGTGGCGGGGAGTTGGCCTCTCGGTGACATGAAAAAGAAGCAATACGATTGGCCGTGACTGGTGAGGCCCTAACTAATTTTGAAGCAAGGCTATAGCTATGCGTTGGGACGATTGGCCTGAACCTCCGAACGTAAGGGCTGACCTATGCCTTGCGGAACCTCTAACCTTATAGGCAAAGAGCCCACGGGAACATACCTAAGTTGGCGGGAGAATTACAACTAGTCCTCGAACCCCCCCCCCCCCCCCGCCAGGACACACCAATAACATACCTGCTGAGGAAGGAAACTTTATTTGACCTAATAAAGTATAATCCTGCAGGGAACCAATGGAACTAAAGGAAAAGAAACGTGACCTATTTATGAAATGTACTATTTAACTACAACATACACACAAGAACTGGGTGACACCGAGGCCTACCTCTTTAACAAAGCTGCGAATACGTACACCCGCGAAGGGCCACTTGCGAGAAGTGTCAGTACTAGTAAGAACTACAACAAAAACAGGACAGGAACAGCCATTTAACACAATGGAACAACATACCCCCTATTTACACTATTTAGCTATTTATGACATTAAGGGGACCATATAACTACTTTAAACACAGAAGTTAAGAATACTGGGCACTACTAAAACCGCTTAAACCCCTTTCATATAAAACGTAACTACTAAGACATAGCTTAAAACGTGAACAAAGCCCCAGAATACGGAACAGAATGAAGATATAGTACCCCCTGAACGAAAACGTATGGCAACCCGGTGTGGCTGAACGAGACTACGAGGTGTAAGTGTAACTGAACGTGTTACACTGACCGAGAAAAAGCAGGAGCGGATTGAATCCGAGCCCGTGAGCGACAGGGCTAAACTTACGATTCTGATGCCGTCCGAGTGAGGCAAAAGCGGAATACTCACGAATACAGCCGCAGGGCGTTTGAACCGGGCTGCCGGCGGGCGGGAATACTGACGTCACGGATCTGTAAACCGGAAGTACACTGAAGCACTTCCGAGATCGTCGAAGACAGGTAAGCAGGGGCTTACTGGGTTTAAATAGGGAAATTAAGTGCCTCCCACAATTACAGGCCAAGCCTTCTATATATATATATACACATATTATTATTTTTTTACACTGATTGCTTTATTTTTTTTAATTTTTTTTTCATGTGATCGAGTGATCACGTGGCTGTGGGGTCTTGATCTGCCGAGGGGAGACTGCCCGGGCAGACAGGCAGTCCCCCTGGACCGGGAGGAGCACTGATCAACGCCGGGGGACCGACAGCGATCAGGTAAGTAGCCCCAGACCGTTATGACGGTTCAGGACCCTCAGCGGTCCAAACGCACGTTTTACCGCTTACGGTCCTGAACCGTCAGCGGTCCTGAAGGGGTTAATATATACCCTGGCACAGGTGGGTTTACAGAAAAAGCATTTTAGTTCTCCTTACAGTTTTCAATTAATGTCAATTCTGTGATAATGCCATACCATGTCACCAATCAGTGCTTAATCTATCTTTTGGAAACAATGAATCTGGTCTATAATATGCCTGCTACTAACTTATGCCAAATCATGCAATTTGCATGTGTTTTCATCCATACTTAAAAAAAAAAAAAAAAAAAAAAAGCCAATAAAAACTACTACTCAAAAGATTATAAAGGAAAAGGAAAAAAATTACATTCTACTAATAAGGCATTATACAACTGAGAGGAAGCCATAAGAGGGGTTGTGGTTGTCGACCTTAATAGACACGGACACGCTAAAGTTTAGAGCCTATACCATAAAAGGCTCTAAAAAAACTTGAGTGTATCTCTTTATACTATGTAGCTTTTTGTATTATGTATTTTTTTTTACATATAAAACCCCCCTAAGAATACATCTTATAGGGGTAAGTGTGTTGATCTCTTCACTTGTATTTCACTGGACGGACTATACTGATATAGCGCTGCACTCAGACTGAAAGTCTGGTCGGTAAAACTACTAACCAGACTTGAAGTTATATGTGTTTCTGGTGTATCCATTAGTGTCTGTGAATTAAACCACCTCTCGAATTTGAACAATAGGCTAGGATATTCCTTTTAGGATTCCATATGTACTGTAGTAACCTAAGCAACAAAGCACATCAAAGTACTAAAGAAAAGGCAACAAAGGAAAAAAATAACTAAATAAATAAAAATACTAAAGACAATATCCATTGAGGACTTCAAACCATATTATGATTGCTGAGCGAGTTTGTTACCAAATGAGAAATTCAAATTGTCGGATATTGTTAACATGTGCCAGAACTTGTGCCAAAACCAGAAACTTGTGTAACGTATGATGTTTTCCAATTTGTAGCTACCAACATCTTCAAAGCTAAAAGGATAATAGCAATTGAAAAAAAACTGAGATCTATGTATTTTTGAAGGGCATAGACTGCAAATAGAGCACACGCGAACTGAAAGGACAGCATTATAAATAATTTCAAAGATCAGCCCCATTTGGGACACCCCCTCAAAACATTAACATACCGGTATATGCCCTCCTTGCCACTTTTAACCTTTAACACTCTTTTTTTTCCATTACTGGAGTGTAGAGCAAATTCTTGATATCGAAAAATCTGGAATTGTTTTTTTTAATAATAATCGCTAGCATTCACCATATATTTACTACACAGCTGGGCACAAGTGCCTAATGAATTAGGGGAATATAAGTGATTAATTGTATACACTGTACAGATGAAAGAGTGATGTAACGGATCACCTGGCACCCCGACTGGGTACCTCTGTTGAAAGATGCTCCTAGCGCTTCCTGAGGACTCCAAGCACTGCAGCAGACACCACAACCACCGAACCGGAGAAGCATACGAATGTTCTCTAGCATATGAATGCTGTAAACAGCTTAACAGGAAAAGCATACAATCAGCTTACACTCCTGGCAATCAGCATACAATCCAATTCCCCCAATAACGAGACGACACTTCGTTTTGAGGTCAAGCAGAACTGATTTACTGGGGCTACCTGCCCGGCTTTTATGCAGGTCTCCCACCTGGTAGACACTCCCCTAGGGGACCAGATGGAAGACTGGAAAACATATTGGACATTGACCAATCACAAGCTTACAATCCCACAATGCATCTCAATCCCTCCTCTCTGTCCTGGAGATAATTGGGAAGTAATCCAATTATCTCCAAGAACAGAGGCAAAACTCCCATTAACCACATGGCAGACAAAGGACAATAAAAGACATAAAAATACATACTGTTACATTTATCACATAGAACATACACATTCTACATATCCCCAGATAGCTTAGATCTGAGTGCCCATTACTACCGGATGGTGCTCAGATCACATACATACAGTTCAATCGCCATGGAGCCAAAGTCTTTCACATAGTCTTTCAGTATACGGCTGGGCTCCATGGCATAGCTATCTGGGGTAGCATGGTTTAAACAGTAAAGTACCGAATGGACCGGCGTTCAGATAATTGACTGCAGGTAGGAGAAGGGAGGTCGGCAGTGTTTATGACTTTAACAGTCCACAGGAAGGCACGAACCAGCCTTTCTGCAGGGAAAAAGAACAGTGTTAAACATTGGGGCCATAGTCTAAAGGGAGCAGGCGAGCAACCAGGCTCCTCCAGTGGCCAGTGGCGAGGTTGGTTCCGCCACATTTCTCCCCTTTACCAATCAGACTAACAGAGTATCTGACCTCCTGTCGGTTATTGCCCTGGTTAGTCCAGCAACCCACCCACAACACATAATCAACAGAGTGACCCACCCACAAGAATTGGTTACTGCACCTGGGGTAGTGGGTAGCTTGTCCATGTCCAGGGGCTCCGCCATGGCTGTGGGGGGTGCTAGCACTCCAGATCGGTGGGTTGCTGAGGGGGCAGAGACCAGCAGTACTCTGCCCTGTTGCCAGCTCTATCACAGGATTAGCCTGGTTGGAGCCCAGTTGAGGGGAAGGGGTAGTAGGCTCCTCACTCTGGACCTGGTGCTGCTGTGAGAGGGGGAGACCGACTATCTCCCCTTCCAATAAACGGTCCTGCTGCTGATGGTCTGTACAAGCTGCCCCGCATCCCTGAGGTTCAAGTACCGAGGCCCCGTCTGTGTCATCTGGGAGAATAGTGTCTCCCCTTTTGGGAATAAGCTGCCTCTGGGGAGAGGGAGTAACAGGCTCCTCTCCAGGAACCATATACTGCCGCTGGGGAGGGGAACCGATGGTCTCCACTCCCAATACATTGTCCTGTGGTTGGGGAGCAAGACAGACTGTCTCTGCCCCTCGTAGGACACCCTTCTGCTGGGGAGGGAGGATGGGGCTCGAGTGCTAGCGTTGCCCTCAATTTGTAACTCCAATGAATGGTGTTGCCCTGTAGCTGTCCTCCTGGGCTGTGGGAATGATCCCGGCGCTTGCCACCAATGTAACGGATCGACGGGCACCCCGACTGGGTATCTCCGTTGAAGGATGCTCCTAGCGCTTCCTGAGGACTCCGAGCACTGCCGCAGACACCACAACCACCGAACCGGAGAAGCATACGAATGCTCTCAAGCATATGAATGCTGTAAACTGCTGAACAGGAAAAGCATACAATCAGCTTACACTCCTGGCAATTAGCATACAATCCAATTCCCCCAATAACGAGACAACACTTCGTTTTGAGGTCAAGCAGAACTGATTTACTGGGGCTACCTGCCCGGCTTTTATGCAGGTCTCCCACCTGGTGGACACTCCCCTAAGGGACCAGATGGAAGACTGGAAAACATATTGGACATTGACCAATCACAAGCTTGCAATCCCACAATGCATCACAATTCCTCCTCTCTGTCCTGGAGATAATTGGGAAGTAATCCAAATATCTCCAAAGACAGAGGCAAAACTCCATAAACCACATGGCAGACAAAGGACAATAAAAGACATAAAAATACATACTGTTACATTTATCACATAGAACATACACACTCTACATATCCCCAGATAGCTTAGATCTGAGCACCCATTACTACCGGATGGTGCTCAGATTACATACATACAGTTCAATCGCCATGGAGCCAAAGTCTTTCACATAGTCTTTCAGTATATGGCTGGGCTCCATGGCATAGCTATCTGGGGTAGCATGGTTTAAACAGTAAAGTACCGAATGGACCGGTGTTCAGATAATTGACTGCAGGTAGGAGAAGGGAGGTCGGCGGGGTTCGTGACTTTAACAGTCCGCAGGAAGGCACGAACCAGCCTTTCTGCATGGAAAAAGAACAGTGTCAAACATGGGGCCATAGTCTAAAGGGAGCAGGCGAGCAACTAAGCTCCTCCAGTGGCCAGTGGTGAGGTTGGTTCCGCCACAAGTGATATCTCTTTATCTGGCTATCTGGTACCCAATAACATGAGCTCTGAATGAGTACTCCTTTAGATGTATAATTTAAGGCTTGAATTTCCATAATAAGGTTTGCCAGGACCTCTTGAAATGTTTAGTGGGTTGTAACAAGAAGAAATTAAAACCCTCGCCCAACTTGGATCTGTACAGGATGCAATCCTAGTCCTTTTTAAAAACTTATGAATGTATGAATGTGTTCAGTGATCTCTAAATAACAAATAGTTAAAGGGACACTATAGTCACCAAAATAACTACAGCTTATTGTATTTGTTCTGGCAAATATGAGTATAATCATTCCCTTCAGGCATTTTGCAGTAAACATTATTTTTTTCAGAGAAAATCCAGTGTTTGCATTACAGCCTAGGGATACCTCCACTGGCCACTCCTCTGATGGCTACTAGAAGTGCTTCCTGGGGCAGTGCTGCACAGCACTGCCATTCAGCGTCTCCACCCTCTGCATGGAGACACTGAAATATCCTCATAAAGATCACTACTTCTGATTATGTCAGCCAAGCAGTCAGATCAAGGACAGCGCAAGCAGCAGCAGATTTAATTAAAAGTAAGATTTTTATATTTAGGGGCTTAGGGGGCCAGGGACCCTACATGTTTTTTTTTTAACACTATAGGGTAAGAAATACAGGTTTGTGTTCCTGACACTATAGTGTTCCTTTAAGACACTGGAATAGGTGGGAAAATAACATGGAACAAATACAGCAGTATGGGGAAAAGCATCATTTTGACAGACAGACTCCTGTCTGACCAAGACATTGCATACTTCTTCAATCTATACAGATCTTTCTTAACTTAAAACTGAAGATTTTAAGAGGCAATACGAGCAACATATAAATAACTTATCAGCATTTGCTATGTTAAAGATCTGCATTACATATACCACTGAGTG
This sequence comes from Pelobates fuscus, assembly GCF_036172605.1. NCBI lineage: Eukaryota > Metazoa > Chordata > Amphibia > Anura > Pelobatidae > Pelobates > Pelobates fuscus. The sequence goes on along the minus strand of NC_086320.1, from coordinate 209,242,716 downwards.
ATGTGTTTAACAAGCACACTGTAAGAACATTAAAATGTATAACATCAATAAGAAAATAAGTGAAAGAGATTACAAATGTATAACCACATATACTCAAGTGTCCTTGGAGATCTCAGACCGGGAGGTACCAGTTGCTTTTGAACATTCATTGGCTAGCTCTCCATTACTTGCAGTATGATGTGAAAGGTGAGGTCAGCCTCGAGAGAATATGTTCCAAAGATTAAATAGCTTCTTGCTTTACTAAGGTCATGTAACATACTTCATGGAACCATTATGGGTAATGAAGAGCTTGATGGGAAACCCCAGCAATAAATGATCTGGTTTAACCAGATTATCTGTGTATTTTGGTGCAGTTCTCACCCCATTGCATGTCTGGGAATAATTAAAGTGTGACAAACCATTCCAATAGTGTTTGCAGGATCTGGCAGCTTGCAGGGGTTGCAGCTTGAGGGCAAAAAAAAAAAAAAAGATTCTAGCAGTCACATCTTTAGAAGCATAATGTCCTTTAGGCAATGAAAAAATCCAGTCAATAATAAAGTCCTCTATGCAAACTTCATGTAGAGGGATCTTCCAATTCTGAATGTAGAATAGCATCTGGAATTCCCCTGATCCTGAGATCATTTTGTGCAACCTATCTTCCACCATTTTCTGCTCTAGCTCTGCACAGGGTTCTTGAAACAAGTTATATTAAACTAGCAGAGAGTTTTGCAAATCAACAAGTTAACAATCCGTTTTCCTGGCACTGCAGGTCCCCTCTCCCTCCCACCCCCCAATCCCCGGTTGCTGAAGGCAGGGACGTTTTAGCCGCGAGGCAAACAAGGCATTTGCCTTGGGCAGCATTTTCCATGGGGCGGCAAAAAAAGCCGCTCCCAAATGCCCAGTAAGTGTGTGTGTGTGTGTGTCTGTTAGTGAGTGTGTCTGTTAGTGTGTGTGTGTGTGTGTGTGTGTCTGTTAGTGAGTGAGTGCGTCTGTTAGTGTGTGTGTCTATTAGTGTGTGTCTGTTAGTGAGTTTGTGTGTCAGTGTGTGTGTGTCTGACTGTGTCTGTGTGTGTGTGTGTGTGTCTGTGTCTGTTAGTGTGAGTGTGTTTGCCTGTTAGTGTGAGTGTGTTTGCCTGTGAGTGTGAGTGTGTCTGCTAGTGTGTGTCAGCTAGTGAGTGAGTGTGTGTCTGTTTGTGTCTGTTAGTGAGTGTGTGTGTTTGCCTGTGAGTGTGTGTGTTTCTGTTAGCGAGTCTGTTTTTCTGTTAGCTAGTGTATGCGTATCTGTCAGTGAATCTGTGTGTATGTATTTAGAAGGCGGGGCGGGGGGGAAGGGTTGGGTGGAGGGCGTCTGAGTTTTGTCCTGCCTAGAGCAGCACAAAACCAGGATACACCACTGGCTGAAAGGGTGAAAACCCCTTCAGTAACTTACCAGAGGTAGTGATGATGTCCCATGTCGCTGCTTCTTCCTCCACGTCGCTCCTCCCTCTGATTGCGTCGGCCTGTGGGCGAGAGTGATCCCGTCCACCGGCCGGGGAGACCTAATGCGCATGTGTGGCGCGCAAGTCCTCGTGGAGATCCTACTTTCATTTTGGGGGTAAAAACCTCTGAATAAAGTAAACCCAAGGCTGTTAGGGTTGTGTATGTTGTCTGGCCATACGTGTGATGAGAATTGAGAGGTGTTGATGGACTTCAAATTCCTACATTTCTTCAGGATCAGATAGGGATTGCATTTAGCCTCTGTCTTATGGGTCTTTGCCGCCAATATTGTAGCAAATAAGGGTGCTTCTTTGCACCAACAAACTGTTTAAACTGTAGCTTTACAAACAATTATTCTTGAAACAGAACACTTTTGTGGCCATCTAGATTGTGCTCCAAACCACAGCCATCATTAGCTCATATTTTATGATATTATTATAAAGTGCCAACAAATTCCACAGCGCTGTACAATGGGTGGACTAACAGACACATATATGTAACCAAACGAGTTGGATGCACAAGAACAGAGGGGGTTGAGGGCCATGCTCAAATGAGCCAACATGCTAGAGGGAGTGGGATATAGTGACACAAACGGTAAGAGTAAGATAGAAAAGTAGATTGCTATAATAGTTTTCATTGAGGGCTTAGTGTGTTTTTGCACAGTTTCAAGAGAAGAAGCAAGGTGCAGGGAGGGTATGCAATTAACAGATTAATTGATATGCTTTCCTGAAGAAATTACTTTTCAATGATTTTTTGAAGGAATAAAGACTGGGTGAGAGTCTAATAGAGCAGGGAATTAAGTTTAACAGGAGCGGTGCATCCCTACAGAAGTCTTGAAGGTGAAAACAAAGACAAGAGAAAATGAAGTATTTAGCGGGCCAGAGAGGGAGGGAAGAAACACCAAAAGGAGTATCTCATTCTCAAATCCCTACTTGGAGCTAATACAGTAGAAGCAACCCATGTACACTAAAGTTCCATAAATATAAAATATAACTTTTAATCAAAATACTTAAAATATATCTCAAGAGTAAATATAAATAAATAGATTGATAATTTTGATAAAGCTGTGATCAGCAGCCCATCAAGTCCTAACAGGAAAGGCAATATAGCCTAAAAATAAAAAGCCACACAAGGGTGAGTTCAATTTAGGAGTGAGGTTGGCAGAATATGGCTACACGAAAAATAATAATTTAAATGCTGAGAGACGTAGTGTCTTTACCTCCCATACATTTGCATAGCACGGATGCCCAATTACTGATTCACCCCAGAGTTGCACAAGATTCCTGCAACTAAGAAAAAGAACGTCAGCTAACTGTCTAGTGGTGCTTGTTAGCCGGCTGGAGGCTAGGTAGAGTGACCGGCAAAAAAAGGGTCGATCTGCACCGATGTCTAAACTCTAACTGTCCTGTATGTAAACGGGAACTCCTAAAAGCTGAACATTCTAGCAGCTAAAAACTACCTCAATCGCAGATTTTAACATAAAAGGTCTAAACTTAAGCTAGTGGTAGAACTGGAGCAATTAGTAGAAAGTCTGTCTGTCCCTTGTGTCTAACTCCATATCTAGCTGGTAAATGTTCGTCCCGACGCGCGTTTCGCCGACAGCTCGGCTCGTCCAGGGGAACCGGATTGATAAGCATGAAGGATTTAAATATCCCGCCCTTCTTTCCTATTGGCTGGAAATTGTCATTAGCCATTATGGAGAGGGGAGGGACTAAAAACGGTAAAGAATTAACCCATTCTGTCCGGGTTAAAATCAGCACATATCATGTTATGATAATACAATGGAAAATCATAGAAAAAGCATTTGGCAAATATGAAAAAATGTGTGTGCAACAAGAGCAGATAGAATAATATTTGGAAACCCTCGTGCAGTATTTGACTAGATCGAGAAGTCAATGCTGCATATCACAGAAAGAGTTACAATTGCACTTCATATTATGATCAGTAACTACAGTGGTATTAGACTGAAACATTATGCTAAGAAGTAAAAGTTGTAACACTGTTAAATAATACCAATAATTGTAGCAAATGTGATCTAATAGACTGAGAAAGAATTTGAGAAAGAATTCTAAACTGAGAGAAATGAGAAAAATAAATAAATAAATGAAATATATATATATATATGGAAGTATTTGTTTCTGAATCCCCTTCTGCAGATTATATTATATTTATTCATAAATCAGGTACAAATCCTAAGTGGATTCTTCAGAAATCTATGTTGCCCTTCTACATTCATAATCACTTCATAGGGGCCTAGACAGGACATACTTGTGTATTAGGGAGGATAGGTAGATATTTTGAAGCAAGTCCCAGAGCTTTTTATTGAGCACTACAGTGAGGGTGAAAATGTATTTGATCCCCTGCTGATTTTAAATGTTTGCCAACTGACAAATAAATCAGTCTATAATTTTAATGGTAGGTGTATTTTAACAGTGAGAGACAGAATAGCAAAAAAAAAAATCCAGAAAAACGCATGTCATAAAAGTTATATATTAATTTGCATGTCAATGACTGAAATAAGTATTTGATTCCCCTATCAATCAGCAAGATTTCTGGCTCCCATGTGTCTTTTACACAGGTGATGAGCTGAGATTAGGAGCACTCTGTTAAACTGAGAAGTAATCAATCAGATTCCAAACTCTCCACTATGGCCAAGATCAAAGAGCTGTCCAAGTATGTCAGGGACAAGATTGTAGACCTACACAAGGCATGGGCTACAAGACCATCGCCAAGTAGATTGGTGAGAAGGTGACAACAGTTGGTGCGATTATTCGCAAATGGAAGAAACACAAAATAACTGTCAGTCTCCTTCGGTCTGGTGCTTCATGTAAGATCTCACCATGTGGAGTTTCAATGATCAGGAGAATGGTGAGGAATCAGCCCAGAACTACATGGGATAATCTGGTTAGTGACCTAAGGAAGCTGGGACCATAGTCTAGCATGTAAGCTCATTGAGCAGGGCCCTCAACCCCCTCTGTTCCTGTACGTCCAGTGGTCTGATCTCAATTATGTGTCTGTTAGTCCACCCATTGTACAGCGCTACGGAATTTGTTGGCGCTATATAAATAATAAAATAATAATAATAATAATAATAGTCACCAAGGAAACAATTGGCAGCACACTACTTCATGAAGGACTGAAATCCTGCAGTGCCCGCAAGGTCCCCTTGCTCAAGAAAGCACATGTACAGGCCTGTCTGTTCCAATGAACAGCTGAATGATTCAGAGGAGAACTGGGTGAAAGTGTTGCGGTCAGATGAGACCAAAATCGAGCTCTTTGGCATCAACTCATCTTGCCGTGTTTGGAGGAGGAGGAAGGCTGCCTATGACCCCAAGAACACCATACCCACTGTCAAACATGGAGGAGGAAACATTATGTTTTAGGGGTGTTTTTCTGCTAAGGTGATAAGACCACTGCACCGCATTTGTTGGACAATGGGCGAGGGATGGGGCCATGTACTGTCAAATCTTGGGTGAGAACCTCCTTCCCTCAGCCAGGGCATTAAAAATGTGTCGTGGATGGGTATTCCAGCATGACAATGACCTAAAACACAAAGCCAAGGCAACAAAGGAGTGTCCCAAGAAGAAGCATAATAAGGTCCTGGAGTGGCCTAGCCAGACCTTAATCCCATAGAAAATCTGTGGAGGTTGCTGTAGGTTCGAGTTGCCAAACATCAGCCTTGAAACCTTAATGACTTGGAGAGGATTTTCAAAGAGGAGTGGGAAAAAAATCCCTCCTGAGAGGTGTACAAACCTGGTGGCGAACTACAAGAAACGTCTGACCTCTGATTGCCAACAAGGGTTTTGCCACCAAGTAGAAGACAAAGGGGTCAAATACTTATTTGACATGCATATCAACTTATAACACTTACATGTGTTTTTCTGGATTTTTTTTTTGTTATTCTGTCTCTCACTGTTATAATATACCTAACATTAAAAAGAAGGGGTTAAATACTGATTTCACTCATTGACATGCATATCAATTTATAACATGTACATGTGTTTTTCTGGATTTTTTTTGATTGTTTTTCTGTCTCTCACTGTTAAAATACACCTACCATTAAAATTCTAGATTGATCATTTCTTTGCCAATGGTCAGCAGGAGATCAAATACTTTTTTTTCTCACTGTATATCTTGTGGGAAGCCAATGTAGGGACTGACAGAGGGGAGAGGAAGATGAGCCTTGGCGCCACATTCATTATAGACTGAATTTGGGAACACTATAGAGAAGCAGATTGCAGTAATCAGGGTGAGAGATGATAGCAGGCAGTGTATTTTGAGATGAAAGCAGCAGGATTTGGAGATTGACAGGACATGACAGGTGAAGGGGAGGATGGAGGCAAAGAGAACAACTAGGCCAGTGAGGTAGAGTTGATGGTAGTGCCTTTGAATTGACGGGAGACAGACACAGGAGTAACACTTGAGGGAGGAAAGATGAGAAGTTCTGTTTGGGAAAGGTTATGTTTATGGAAGGGAGTATGCATCCAGTTTGAAATGGCAGCGAGGCAGTCAGAGACCAGAGTCAAGAGGGATGGGGAGAGATCGGGAGAGGACAGATAGATTTGTGTGTCATCCACATAGAAATTATATTGGAAGCTAAAGGAGCTGAGAAGTTTACCAAAGGAGTCCGTATAGATTGAGAACAGTAGGAGATCAAGGGCAGATCCTTTGGGAACACCAACAGAGAGGGATTGTGGAGATGAGGCAGAGCCAGAGAAAGAAACACCTAAAGAACACTGGGAGAGTTGGGAAGAGCACTGGGAGAAAGCAGTGTCTCGTAGACAGATTATAGAGGATGTGACAAAGTTGTTGATGATGATCGACAGTGTTGAACAGCAGAAAAATTAAGGAAAATTAGGATAGAATAGTGACCACTAAATTTTGCAGCGATTAAATCATTGGACTTTGGTCAGAGCTTTTTCGACAGAGTGACGAGTGCAAAATCGAGACTGAAGCGGGTCAAGCAGAGAGTTGGATTCAAGGAAGTCTGTCAATCTTGCATACACTACTCTTTTGGAGGCAACTAGTAAAAGTGAGATAGGGCAGTAGTTGAATTGGAAGTTAGGGTCAAAATTGAGCCTTTTTAGAATCAGGATTACGATTGCATGCTTGAAGGGTGAAGGAGATATGCCATAGGAGAGGGACAGATTGAATATTTTCATGAGAGGCAGAGCAAGAAAAGGAGACAGAGTATGAATTAGATATGAGGGAATAGGTTTGAAGACACAGGCAGTGGGGCAGGAGGATGGGAGCAGAGCAGAAGCCTGTCCTACTTTAGTGGGTGCAAGTGAGCATAGAACAGCAGAGGGAGTGGGGTTTGGGGAAGTATTAATAGGAGAAGGAGAGAGAGATGAGAGATCTATTGCCTGGTTGTAGAAATCTTCTCAGTTAAATAAGTTGCAAAATTTGTAGAGGTCAAGTAAGCTGGGAGGAGGAGCAGGAACAAAGTGAAGCGAAGAGAGTAAAAGAGTTGTTTGGGTTCGCGGGAGAGCGTTGAAATGGCTATTGAATTAGTTTTCTTTTGCAGGGTTAAGGAGTAAGTCAGACACAGAATGACTTCCTCAATAATATGGATCATTAAGTTTGCTTTAAATTTCCACTTCAGATATACTTGTTTTAATTATTTGATATGTACTACTTGTTGAAATATTTTAATATTTTTAAATACTAAAAGCAGCTTATTTCACAATTAATAAGGTGAAGTCAAAATGACAATGCTTTGAAAAAGAAACATATTGATAGAGAAACAAGTGGCATAGCGATTAATTATATATCACCCGAATGCCCAGAATCGCAGACCATGATTAATGAAGAGCAGCAGGTAGCTTACCAAGAGCAATGCATTTAAAATTAATCTTAATTATTAATGGCCTACTTTGAAAAGCGATTTATTTTTCAATTAGTTACAATGTACAAAAATCAAACAACATAATGCTACGACATTGGTAAAAAAAAAAAATAATTATGTCATTTCCTTTCATTAAGAAGAATTACTTGTGATACATCTAAAATTTGAGTTTTATAAAATTGATGACCCTGAACTACAGTGATTTATAGTTTACACCAGCACTTTTAAAACACAAGTAAGCAGTTGAAGGCTATTTTCTGTAAAAAATAAATATGTATCTGTATAGAGTGTTAATGTATGTATCTGTCAAGGCAAAGATGAGTATGCATGAATACAGAGCTGTATGTAGCACTTTGCCCATCCTGAGATAAGGTGAGAAATGCCAAGAGCTAGATTCATGTATACTTTTCATATCGCTACATTGCTAAGCTGAGAAATATTGTTGATTCAAAACAACGGTTTACACAGGAATGCTCAACTGTTTGTTTAAAGATTATTACGTAGCTTGCCCACCTCACTGGAAGTACTACGAAAAATAGAAGAAACAATCGAAATGGACAAATTGTCTGCCCTGATCCATGACACAACCAATTCTTTACACAAAATATGGGACCCATGGCTAACAAGAACTGCACTATCGTCACAGACTTCATCACCGCCTGAAAGGGCCCCCCTCCAGCACCCCACCACCCCCTGTGCAACCCAGCCCCCCACTACATCCCACCCCCCCACACTACCCCCTTTTTTTTCTCCCCTCTCTTCCTCCTCTATTTCTCCTCTTTTTAATCTTCCTCCCTCTCTCTCCCCCCCTTCCTACACAGGAACATGGGGAACAACCATACGCGACGACCCTAAACGTGACCAGAACTACAACATCCCTCCCCACTTGGAATCCACACGCCGGAAAACACTAAGACTAAATCCCGACGACTCTCCCCTAGCTCAGTGATACACAAGACACTCCAGAACAGCAAGAAACGATCCACAACCGAAATACTAAACAAACTACCTACCGAGAAAAGCCCAATGCCTGCATGTCTTCTCAGGCACGCAACGACAGCCCTCACCACAGACACCCAAACACTCCCCCCCAACCAACTGTCCCAACCAAGATGTCGGAAACCCTTGACAGATTGCTAACGAGACTCCACACTTCCCGCAAACATAATATGCACAACAAATAAACCAACTCTTCATTCTGTACTCGTAAACTGTTAAATTGTAAACTAAGACAAGGCATTTTAAGATGGCTTTTGCACAAGCCTCGTTTTTGTATATGTTGATGCCTTCTGTCATTACAAAATAAAGAATAAAAAAAAAAAAAAAAAAGATTATGTAGCCTGGTAATGAATAATGAAGTAGGCTTGTTTCAATGCCTGCTGAGTAAAAGTATGGCGCTAAAAAATATTTCACTAAAATTGCTATACAAAGCTGCACCTTACAATGTGTAAAAGCTCAAAAAACATATAGTAATACAAAACAAAAAATAAAGTGCGCTGTATCTTTAAGACAAACTATTCATGTTTATCAGCTGTAGAATCAACCATATGAAAGTGCATATATGCTACACCCAAAAGTGCATTACATAAAATGCCAATTACTTAAAGGATCACTATAGGGTCAGGAACACAAACATGTATTCCTGAACCTATAGGGTTAAAACCACCATCAAGCCCCCCTGGGTCCCTCATGCCTCCATAAATATAGCAATATCTTACTGTATTTAAGCCTGAAGCTGTAACTCTGCATGCGATTTGCTTAAAAAAAAAAAAAACAGCAGTCTACTGACATCATCAGAAGTTGTAGCCTGATCCAATCACAGTGCTTCCTCATATGATTGGCTGAGACTGACAAAGAGGCAGATCAGGGGCAGAGCCAGCATGATTCAAAAACAGCCCTGGCCAATCAGCATAGCCTCATAGAGCTGAATTGAATCAATGAATCTCTATGAGGAAAGTTCAGTGAATGCAGAGGGAGGAGACACTGAATGTTTGGATGCATTTTAGGCAGCCATGACCCAGGGAGGATATCTAACAGCCATCTGAGGAGTGGCCAATGAAGTTATCACTAGGCTGTAATGTAAACACACTGCATTTTCTCTGAAAAGACAGTGTTTACAGCAAAAAGCCTGAAGGTAATTGTAACAAGTACTTGCATTGTTGGTGCCCCACCAGGTCCAGTGGGTGGTGACAATACTGTAAAATCCTGCATAAAAGCAGCAATAAACGCTCAGTGGAGTCAGTTCTTCTTCACCCTTCAAAACGTAGCCTTGTCTCGTTATTGAAAGGGAACTTGCTCAGCTTAACCCCTTAAGGACAGATGACGGATATATTCCGTCATGATTCCCTTTTATTCCAGAAGTTGTGTCCTTAAGGGGTTAATAACTTTTAAGAGCTCTGCCTCTCTACTGCTATAAGGATCCAGCAGATGGGATATCACCTCTCCACTATAGCCCAGCACCTTGCCCGGAGGAAGGACGTCTCCAACGGCAGATGCCCCTCTACACCCTGGGTAGCTGTTACAGTAATGATTCTACTCACTAGAACAAATTCAATAAGCTGTAGTTGTGCTGGTGACTATAGTGTCCTTTTAAACTTCTATTAAAGTGCAATGTGTCCATTAAAGTACAATGTGTCCAATGCAAACTTATAATGTGCAACACTGCAAAATAAAGTGCTACCAATATTGCGCAAATATACAATGTAGCACTTTAATGCCGGAACCGACGTTGTGGTAGGCCTGTAATAAAAGAGGGCCCACCCATGAGGTGTAATGAAAGTATAGAGAGGGAGTGGAGGGTGGGGACATGCGAGTCGCTAAAAAACGTAAGGGACGGAGGAAGGTGAGTAGGAGGGTTTAAATAGGGAACATGCCCCTCCCACAACTGCAGGCCAAGCCTTTACATTTGTGTGAGGGGCAAAATAAGGCCATATAAGAATTAAAGGGGAAATAAGTCGGTTGGGGTGTGCCGGAACCGACGTCGTGGTAGGCCTCTAATAAAAGAGGGCAAAAATTGGATACTTGTCAGAAATGAAAAACAATCAACAAAACCTAATTGCCTAGCTGTATGGTAATCGCCAAGCAAGTAAATAGTTGCCCGGCGCTTTAACCGGCACTCTTGATTGTGCAAGGGGAAGTAAGGTATGTTAAATGTGTTGGCCCTCTAGGGTAGTCTAAGTGTGGGGGTAGAGAAAGTAAACAATAGACTGCATGGATAGGTGAGACTTCCTGAGATAATGCTACAAAAAAGACGTAGTGGCTGTGGGAAAGTATGTGATACCCAAAACTGAGGAAGCAGGTATAGCGGCTCAAAACTAGATTACATAGGGAAGTATCTAGTTCCCACTAAGTACAGCCTTACTGACATTTGTGTTTAAAAACGGTTGATCCAAAAGAAAGCGAAAAACCCAGTTTGAAGCGCTGCCAATTTGCAACAAGCTGGGAAAAAAATTCCTTCTTGACCCCTATAATGGCAGTCAGAATTTCCTTGGATCAAGCAGCTATTGCCCTACATTGAAAGTTGATGCCTGGTTCGTAGTGTCAGGCATTTAGTAGGTCTGATAGTGGTAGAGATATTTGGATGTTAATGTGAATTCTGTAAATTTGAAATTTACGGAACCTAAAACGCCTTGAGTATAGTATGAGGACATGAAACTGCGTATGAATGGTAAACCTGTACAACATGAGGAGTTGTAAACCGGATAGGTAGAGTTGATGCAAGTTAGAGGTGGCAAAAGAAGCAAAACCAAAAACCACAGACAACATAGCAACAGGAACAGTATCGGTATACGCGAAGAAGAAGCCTCAAAAAGGGGAAGAAGGCCCTAACACACGTACCGCGAGCGAGGAAAAGAGCCGGACGGGAAAAAAGATGATGACCACGAGCTAACAAAGCTGTCAGCCCGTGGTCGGGCCCTAAAATGCAGGGAACTGCGGCAGCTATGGGAGAGTAGGAGTAACCAAAATGCCACAGCACGATGAGTACCAGACCTAGCCAGAGAGCTCAGGTGGAGAAAGCCAAGCCAGTCGCCGAGCAGCGGAGACCTAATATAAAACGAGACGAATAAACAGCGCATAATCGACCCAATGTGCGCGTGTGGGTGAATGTATGTGTGCGTGCTGGCAAACTAGCTAATGCCGAAAGGCGAAACAATTAAAACTAGGTTTGGTGACAGGTGAGGCCCTGCTAGATGCCAAGCGGCGTGAGAGGCTCTATCTATGCATTGGCGCGAGGGGATAACGTAGCCACTGAACGTTGTGGCGGGGTGTTGGCCTCTCAGTGACAGTTAAACATAAGATAGACTGGGAGTGACAGGTGAGGCCCTCTCTATATCACAATGCGAGGAGACTAACTATGATTTGGCCCGAGGGGCGTAGTACCTCCGAGTATGAGGATGGGTGTTGGCCTTGCGGGACCACTAACCTAAGGCGAAGAAGCCAGGGGGGAATTTACAACTAGTGGGCACCTACGACCCTGACAGCCAGCCACAGCTAACTTAGGAGGTATTGTGGGACAAAAACAAACAAACAAACAAACAAAAACAAAAATATGAATTTGCTGTTAGTAAATATGATCGTGGCAAATGCGGTTGTGGTTGTTTAGTGAATATCCCACCTAGACCATAATAATTGAAAATAGGGAAGTCAGACAGTGAGTCCAATACACCATTATAAGCTAAAAAGTGTGTATGCACTGTATGCAAGTGTTTAAGCACTGTATGGTGAACTGATAACCCAACTGCAAAATAAGGCAGTAGAAAAAAACACAACTTTGCTATTGTGGCTTAACATTGCAACCCGGATTCCAGTGCACCACAACTTTGGTGGTAGCAAATAAACTTGGTGTTTAGAATTATTCCATACTTAAAATAATGACATAATACCAAAAGGTCTGCTTAGAGCGTACATAGGTTATATGGGAAATATCTGATCGTGTGAGAAGTAGAAACCCCCACTCCCACTATTAAACCCCAAAAGCATACCATACAAAACAGTTCCCTATAAACTTGGAAGCAGCGAAGACAATGTCTGCAGCACACAGATTTTAACAAGCGGAAAATTTGTACATACCGTAGTGTTTTCCCCCCCAGAGTACCTTCTAGAGGCCTGTGGCTACCGAGCCATGGCATTAGCTGGGGAGACTTGGACCAGTGCTATCTGCATCTCATCAGACGACAAAATAGCCGGTGTCCAAGCGTCTATCGCACGTGTGCTGCAATTGCCAGCGGGCCGTTCGTGGGAAACAGGCGAACGCAAAGCACGTAAGAAAAAGAGTGATTTGTGCGCCCGACTCAACCAGCAAGAGGAACGAAGGAAAACTCCCGAAATGGCAAACGACCCGAGGAATCCAACGAAAAAAAACATGCGAAATTAATATAGGGGGGGGGGGGGGGGAGAAACCCAGACCGTGAAGACGCCGTGGGACTGCGACCGCGGCACGACGGCAGGGTAAGTAACTCACGAAGCAGAGGCTGGGAGTGCCAAGGACAATGAGAGGGTCAGTGCAGAGCCCAGAAGGGCCGAGGACAAACGAACAGTGGGGAAACAGCCATGAAGACACAAGGACCAGGTAAGGGGAGGAAAACGACTGGAAATAGCGACATGCGAGTCGCTAAAAAACATAAGGGACGGAGGAAGGTGAGTAGGGGGGTTTAAATAGGGAACATGCCCCTCCCACAGCTGCAGGCCAAGCCTTTAGATATATGTAAATAGATAGGTTACTATACTTACAGGAAATTTCTACACAGGCAATTTCATACAGCATATAACATGTAACAGAAAAAGAAAAAAAAAAAGGGCAGTACTGATAATAGGAATATTAATTACAAGTGTAGAGCAGTTAAAATCTGTTCTAACTGCATAAGCTTCCATCTCATATTCCATGAAGGTGTAGAGACTGGAATAATCAGGTAGAAAACTATATTTCAAGCGGATTAAAAACAGCAGCAGGTAGGGAAACCGTCTTTAGGCTCTGTACCCCTCCAGTTCAGCTTCCCTTATGATACTCTGGTCAAAAAACAGTTTCTAATTAATTAGGAAACAAGGTGCCGCCGATACTCTTCCGACTGTCTTGCGTGGTGATTAAGGGTGCGATTACGTGTTCCACCGAAACTTCGGCTACTTTAGATCTGCCCATACTGTGCTCCAAGTCTCTCTTTTAACCAACAGTGGGGCGTGCACTGTCCAGATAAAAAAAAGTCTGTTGATCAATCTTAAAATCTCATCGTATATGAGGAAAAAAAGGAAGTCCCAATTTAAAGCCAAAATACTTATCTATATTAGTTAGTTACTCTAAAAACTCTTAAATTGGAAACAACTTATAGGTATGTATAAAATCCACATAATTTCGTGAAAAATAAAATCAAAAGAATGTAAAACATAATAAGATTTATCAGGGATTATTGCCTAAAATGCTAAAAAGCTATTTCTAAAAAGTACATCTCTGCATAAAAGTTGGAATGTAATGTAAACAATATAAGTAATACACATATTACTAATAAACACGTTTTGATATAAAATGTATTGTATACAAATATATATATATATATATATATATATACATATACATATATAATAATTGTATAAACTATTAAAAAATAAACTGTTTAGACTTAAAAATATGCAATGAAATCTAAAACTGTTGAACACACACACACACTTTATCTATATATGCTTACATTAAGGTATATTGCAGTAGCATTCCCTACTAAAAGAAAATAAAAAGAGGGGACTATATTAAAAATATAAATTATCAAGCTCAATTATAAATATTACACCACATTGTTTTATATTTATTCAGAAGTGAAACGACTAAGAGATTAATTATGGCTCTATAAAAAATTAAAAAGGTCAAATTCAGTGTTTAATCGCTGGGGCTCTAATATCTTGAGTCTATACACTCATTTAATTTCTTCTCTTCAATTTTTTTTTAAAATGGTTACTTTCCCTACAAATTTATTTACTACCTGTAGACCTAAAAACGCAAGTCCTCTAAGATCCATACTATGGTGTAACCTTTAAGGATAATACTTAGGTGCTGACCAATTCTCTTGTGGATTGGGCATATAGTAAGACCCAGGTATTGTAACCCGCATGGGCATATTAAAAGATAAATCATGTTCCTTCTGACAGGATTTGTAGCTAACCGCTCTGGTACTGATAATGTTCGTAAAATCATGAATTTAATACAAGAGGTTAACGCTGAATCATACCCTTCGGTATTCCTGGCCTTTCGACAGGGTTAGCTGGTCCTACCTGTCGGAGGCCTTAAAAGCTTTTGGGCTTGAGGGCCGCATTTTTGATAGAACTATGAGCCTATGTACCATGAAGGTAAGAGGGGGGAGGAGGGGTTGAATCCAGTATATTTAAAATGATAAATAGGACAAGACAGGGCTGCCCACTGGCCCCTATTTTATACGTTCTCTCTATCAAACCCCTTGCATTACTAATCAGACAAACAAAGGAGATAGAGGGAATTAAAAAATGAAATCAACAATTCAATCTCATTATATGCGGACGATGTAATTCTCACTCTCATTAACCCAGACGTTAAAATCTCTGTAACTGTTAACCCCTTAAGACCGCAGCCAAATGTACACGTTGTGATAAAAAAAAAAAACTGCCATTTGCACTATATGTCTGTCCAACCGTAATTCACCTCTTTCATATTAAATGCACCCACACTTATTATATATCATTTTATTAAGGGGAAACAGGGCTTTCGTTTAATATCAAATATTTAGGTATGGAACATAATTTAATATGAAAATATTATAAAACAATGTTAGAAAATAAGATTTTTTTTTAATTTGTTTAGTTCTACGTGACATTTTAACTGTGAATGTCAAAATACTGTTTGCTTTTACTGCAGTAACATACACATATTTGTATTCAGCGATGTCTCACGTGTAAAACAGTACCCCCTATGAACAGGTTTTATGGTGTTTTGGGAAGTTACAGGGTCAAATATAGCGTGTTACATATTTCAGTTTTTTTCACATTGAAATTCGCCAGATTGGTTACATTGCCTTTGAGACCATATGGTAGCCCAGGAATAAGAATTACCCCCATGATGGCATACTATTTGAAAATGTAGACAACCCAAGGTATTGCAAATGGAGTATGTCCAGTCTTTTTTAGTAGCCACTTGGTCACAAACACTGGCCAAAGTTAGTGTTAATATTTGAAAATGCAAAAAACTAATTTGAACGCAAATTGTCTTGTTGTATTTGACCCTGCAGAAGGTCCCGAGCGGGGACCGAAACGTTGGTCGTCATTTTTGATCAATATCAATAAACTAAAGTTTTAAGTCCGGAGAGCAGCCTCCCTCATCGGATTATTTATCTATTGGAGCCACGGTCTTGCGCCCGGCAGTGGTATACTGTAAATGTGAGTGCTGGGGAACTAGATATATGTATATATAATTATGTATATATTAATATTAAAATACACGTAGACAGTGTATGTATATTTATGTGTATGTGTGTATATATATATATATATATATATATAGATATATATATATATATATATATATATATATATATATAATAAATATATATATGATCTAAGTATATATTATTTATTTTTACACTGTTTTAACATTTAATTATTATTTTTTCAGTCATTCCAGGCACTCCCCCTGCTGGCAATGCCTTGGACGGCTATGTCGTCCAGGTGATCGTGAGGTCCTCGCAATCACATGGCCCAGGGGGGCCGAAGAGGAAGCAGGGGGGCTCCCAGGTAAGTCCCCATATCGCGATCGCCGGCGTGGGATCACCAGCGACCGGGTAAGTACAAAAGATCGCAGGGCGTTCTATGCCGCACTGCAGCGTTTAGAGCCACCAAAATAGGGACGGCATAGAACGCCCTGCGGTCTTAAGGGGTTAAATGCATAAAAGACTATAGCAAGATCTCGAATTACAAAATTAACCTAAGTAAATAATTTGCAATCCATTCTAACTTATCCAACTTAAATTTGTGTAGACTAAAAGAAAAACATAATTTTTACTGGGATTACAAAACAATAAAATACCTGGCCTGGGCATTAATTTGGGATTTGATTGGAAGAATATTATCACAAACAAATTATGCCACTCTCCTTCGTGAAATAAAAAAAAATCATTAAAAAAAAATGGAAGCCAATTTATATTTCCTGGTTAGGAAGAATAACTGTAATTAAAGATTACTATATATCTAAGCTTGAATATTTAATGCGATCTGTACCCATGTTTGTTCCCAGAAAGATCCTTTGGGAATATCATAATACATTTCTGAAATTTGTGTGGGGACACAAAAAACACAGAACCTCATATAAAAACTTAATTTGAAATTTAAAGGATGGGGAACATCATTTCCAGATGTCTTTATTATACATGACTCTATTATGATTACACACATTCTAGAATGGAAATATTATAATCTTGGACAGGAATCGAAATACAATCTTATAAGAATCTTGAACCAATATGGCTGATCTGGCTTGATACCCCTGCATTTAAAAATTTTTAGATCTCAAATAAAATAGTAATAAAGCAGCATTTTTGAAGAATTAAAAAAAAAAGAAAAAAAAGAAAAGATATGGCATCAGGGAGACTTTACCAAGTAATATGTCAATAGACATCTTACTGGGATATATCTCTGGAATAAATTTAGTTAAATGGAAAGAAGAAGGTTTTAACTATTTAGAAGGTCTCTACACATTAAATAAGATTAAAACCTTAAATGAAATACTAAAAAGTAACCCCCTCTTAAAAAAAGAATTTTTAACATACATTAAAATAAAAAACATGTTCAGCCATAAAAAGACAGCGCTATCATTAATAATATCCTTAAAAGAAATAAGATAATCTCAAGGGTTAATAGGATTTTATATGAACAAAAACCCAAAGGGAAGGGGGGCGGAGCTTGCTTGCAAGGGAGAGCGGACGCCATTTCTCAAAGCTCCGGTCAATTGCCTGTAATTTCCCCAAAAAAAACTGATATCGACTCACCTCTCAGCAACGCAACACCCGGCATCTGCCTCCTGGGGTCACACTGATTAGACCCATGCCATTTTTTCAAACGCCAAAGGTCTCCCGATCGAAACGCAGGCCTGCGGCCTACTACTCACCTCCTGGGGCTGTGCTCAGGCCGTTACTAAGTAACTCCCACGGAGTAAGATCTCCCACTACGGAGCTCCACGACCCGACAGGGCAGGTTGGTAACGAACCGGCAATGGGACGACGCACCCAGAAACAGATGGCTGGGGCCGCAGCAGACACCAGGGATATTGAATCCATGCTCCAACGGCCTCCGCCAAGTTAAAAGGGCGACAGAGGCCCGCCATGACACCTCACCCAGCCCGAGAGAGCTGTCCACCACTACCTCACAGCCCCAGAACCGGCAACACAGGCCTCCCTAGATCTACCCCGAGAGGAGACTGACCTGGCCACAAAGTTGGACATTCAAAACTTCCTCCACGAAATTAAAAAAATGCTGACAGCAGACATAGCTGTAGTAAAAACGGAGGTACAGGCTGTGACAGACCGAGTCCGAGTTAGAGGACATCATGGATCTGCGCAGGGACCTTACAGCTACCCAGGATCAACTTACACAAGTCCAATCCTCCCACCAGACGCTCAACACACAACTAACCTCCATGGAGGACAGATACCGGAGGAACCATATTAAGATCCGCGGCATACCAGACACGGTACCCGCAGAGGAAATACTCCAATATGTGAGACGCCTAGTGGCTGTGATACTGCCTCCAAATGTGGCCAGGAAATTCACCCTAGATGGGGCATACCGCCTTCCGAAACCCCAACGGGCCACGACGGCTATACCACAGGACGTCATAGTCCGCTGTGCCACACTACAGGATAAGGGACAATTTATGAATGCTGTTAGGGGTAAACCATCATACCCCTTCGAGAACTCCCATCTCTCCTTTTTTCATGATCTCACCAGAGCCACGCTCCAGTGGCGCAAGTCTCTCAGCATGGTGACAAGCCAGCTTAGAGACGCGGGTTTGGCCTACAGATGGAGCCTCTCGAAAACTCTCCTGGTGACCCACCAAGGAACTTTATATAAACGTTCATCAACTACAGAAGCTTCAGCATTTCTCAGTGCTCTAGGACTCCCCCCACTGACTGCCAACAAAACTCAGCCACATAATCCGCATTCTTGGGATCCGGCCACAGTTTTCCCTTTCATCCCACGAAGCACCTCTGATACCCGTCGGGGAACCTGAGAGAAATGCAGAGAATCCACGCCTGGGGTCCTAATTGTTAATGACTACTTGTTAATGCCTTTCTCTACTTACTTATGTTTATTCGCACTGATTGACCGTTTGTTTGTTTTTTATTACATTATTTTAATTTTAATGATTGCTCTCACATCTGACAGGCCCTTATTAAGAGGTACAACTTCAGTCCGCTGTACCCACCAAGACTACAGAGAATCCCTCTCACCCCCTCCCTCCCCGCCGCCCCCTTGGTCAGGGGCAATACATGTGCTCCACCGAGCTCAGCCTGACATAACACTATAAAGCATGATCTCCTATCGAGCATCTACCAGAGTAAGCATAACAGCCATCCTGTCTAGACCAGCCTACAGCACTCTAGCATCCCCACTACCATGCAGCACCCACTCGACATAACACCAAGGATTTTGGGCTAAGCTTACACACGCTCACTTCACAGCGATAGGTCAAGCGCCCTCCTAAATAACTGACAAGGTAGCTTTTTGAATATATCCCTGCTAATACTGTGCTTGTGTCCTGATCATATAATGCGCCTACTTATCTGCAACTATCTAAGCTGACCACGCAGTGGAATCTAAAGTCTTGCATGATATATCCCATTCCGCATAAAATGGTAGTGAAATCTTTACTTGACTTTGTCATGTGGTAGAGTTACAATGCATAGATATTTACCTAAAAAAAGTTCCATCAACTGTCATGATACTGTTTAACTTAAATTGTTCTTAAAAGCTTGTACATGTGGCTGTGACAGTACATGCCTGTCTGTTACTCTATGCACAGAAAAATAAAGAAATATAAATAAAAAAACCCAAAGGGAAAATAAATAGTGTCACAAAATGGGAACAAGAAATCGGAATTCGGTTCCTGGAGGAAGAATGGGCAAAAATATTTAAATTAACGAAAAACACAATACATAATATATTACTTTATGATAATTATATAAAGATTATTCTTAGATGGTACATGGTGCCTAACACAATAGCAAAATTTCAAAACAGCGTGCAATAGCTAAAAGATATGTTGGAGATGTAACTCTGATATGGGTTCACATAAACATATATGGTGGAACTATACACAATTATCTCCACTAAAAAATAAACTGGAATGTGTAATAGGAAACATATTATTAACATATACTCTAACTATTCAAACTTTCTTTTTTTTTTCATATAAACTTTCCCAAGATAAACATATTTTCACAAATGCTTATAATCCATATTTTCATGGCTACAAAAATCTGTATTGCCAGATGATGGAAGACTCAAGAAATTCCATGCTGGTCAGAAGTTAAATTTCAGGTGGATTTCCAGCGACTAATGGAGAAAGCAGTATATATAAATTTTGAAAATATATAAATGTATAAAAGATTATGGAACCATTGGGAGAAGTAATTATTTATTTGGTGGCGTAGTAAGTGCTCCTCCATCCGCCTCCCCCACCCCATTCCAAAGAGGAGTGTGCAAGGGTTGAATGTATGTTTGAATCTAAATGTCCAACTGTCATCAATTATAATACTATATATAAAGTAATATCACATATATCTATTGAGAGCAATATTAAAATTATATAAATTTATAAATTAATGGCAATGCATTTAAAAAAATAATCAGAAACTTTGTTGTTAAATTTTGTTTTAAATTTATTCACACCGTTTAAGGTTTTTTTTTTTTGCTAAATCTGCAACCTGTGCACTTGTTGCATGCATTATATATATATATTATTTTTTTTTTTCATCCATTTGCATTAAGGATTCGCTGAATGCCTGTGTTAGCTAACTATACTGAATCTACATTTCCTTGCTGTAATGGCCTTGGTTTCTCAAGGGATATGCTTTGACTTGCAACTGGTTTGTTTTTACACACTGCACTATTTTACTTGTCATGGAGGTTTGATTGTACTGTTCTTTAAAAATACTTTTGAATTATAGAGTTAATCCGAACCTTTTTGCGGGGGATCGTTTTCTATTTAAAATACCCTGTAGGGCACTACTAATTAGATACCCTCCTAAATTTTGCAGTAAAGCAAAAAAAAAAAAAAACAGCTAATTAAGTTTCTCACTTACCTGGCATCCAGAACCCAACACTGCCTTTCTAGAGTCTTCCTATGTCAGTGTGGTCTAATCACAGGCTTGTTATGTGCAATCTGAGCCAATGAGGGGAAGGAGAAAGGGAGACGCTTAATATGTCCATTGCCAGCGTGCAGTGCACATGGACAACCAACATATTGTATGCACAGAATTAGGCAGTGTGGAACAGAGTTGCGGGCGTGTACCTAGCCCATGGTACACAAGTGTAGAGTTTTATGTATGTTCAGCGTTTTAAGCAGAAATGCTGCACATACAGATTACTATCTCGATGAACACTTTAAATCACTGAGATGGTCATGGTGGTTGGCGTAACCATTTAAGATTCGTTAATACTTTCATAGGAGTTCTTTTATAGCTTGCATGATGATAGCATGCAAGTGGTTTGCAAAAGACATTTGTAGCTCTGATGCTCACTTATGGCCTTCAATACTTGGTAAATGGGATTAATGATAACATTGTATTTTTTCCTCATATATTAAATGCATCAACTATCACAGTGCTACACCTAGGATAAAAAATATTTAATGCTTATTTCAAAGTTTTCCATTTAATACATATACTGTACTACCTACCATGCAAGATATCCTATTATTTACAAGTTAACTTCGTAGAATGTATGATTGAGAGCTGTAGACCCTAGAGACCGGGTTATTAGCATTAAAACAAAAAAATCTCTATTTAAATCACAAAGAAAGGATTTAGGGTTAGCTGGTAAAGTAGAACTTGTCACGAATTGACAAGGAAAATGCAAATTTACAGTAACTGAGCTGGAAACCTTCTTCAGCTGAGCTGTTTTTTTACAGGTCAATTTTTGTTCTGTATAAACATTAATTTCCATGTTTAATTAAAAATCCAATTTACTAACAACAGTTATACATAGGTGAACACAAAGGGGTTTTAATAATTCAAAACGGAGTGGTAGTGAATGATAAACCTAATTGCAAAATTAACCCCTTTAGGAGCAATGATGGAATTATGCTGTTATGTCAGTCCTTGCTAAGAGGACACATGATGGAATAATCCCATTATTGCAGAGATTGTGGGGTTAATGCTATTTCTGAGTGCCTTAATGTCAGAGGCAGATCAGCAACAGCAAATGGTGCTGCCCCCGCAGATGTGATCACATCACAGTGATACTGGGAAATAGGATTCACCTCCCCTAAAGAATTTGGCACCCGGGGCAGGTCCTGTGTTTGGCACCCTCCCCACCTCACTCCCACCTTAATATATTGCACAAATTTGTAAACTTGGTAAAACCCGTCAGTTCCTTCTACAAAACCCTTGTCCTGCCTGTAGCAAAATGGACCATGCTACCATATTCTTATCCCGGCTCCGGGTTCCCCATTCTCATTGTCCCCTATGTTTGGACTGTGCGATAACGATGCGAGACATAATCCCCTTGTTTTGTAACCTAAGTTTTCCCCTGTTTCACCTGGCTGTTCGTCAAAATCCATTCCCTTAAGTGGTTCCCACGGTTTTGTTCAACAACCGAACAAACTACCGAACAGTAGACCACCCAGATATAGAGTGTGACGCTCATTAACCCAACTCACACCTCCATCAACCGCAACCACACGAACGTTCTAAGCGGTCGGCTGGGTGGTCGCCATTCGTATAGACGAACACGTGGCGGTGGCCATCTTGGGACATCTGGAACTATTTGTTTGGCTGTTCCCTTGGAATATTCTAATTGTTCCTGAGTATATCTTGGAGTATCTAGTGGAGGAGAGTCCTTGCTAGGACTAGGGCTCTGCTACACTGCCCCTCTCCTACAAACCTCTGCACTCCACACACACAGTCACATGCAGACAGTCACACATACAGTCACAGGCAGTCACACACACTGTTACAGGTAGACAGTTACACACACACAGACAGTTACAAGCAGTCCCAACAGTCGTAGCCAGTCATACACAGAGTCAGTTACAAGTAGTCACACACAGTCGTAGCCAGACAGTCATGCACACAGTCACACACACAGTCACAGGCAGCATCACACAATCACAGGCAGACAGTTACACACAGTCACAAGTAGTCACACACTCATTTACAGGCAGACACACACACACACAATCACAGGCAGGCAGTCACACACACACACACCGTTACAGTCACACACATAGTTACAGGCAGCATCACACAATCACAGGCAGTCACTCACACAGTTACAGGCAGACATTCTCAAACACAAACAGTCACACACATACAGTTACAGGCAGGCAGTCACACACACACACACACACACACCGTTACAGGCAGGCAGTCACACACACACACACACACACACCGTTACAGGCAGGCAGTCACACACACACACACACAGTTACAGGCAGGCAGTCACACACACACAGTTACAGGCAGGCAGTCACACACACACACACACAGTTACAGGCAGGCAGTCACACACAGTTACAGGCAGGCAGTCACACACACACACACACACACACCCTTCCTAACAGACAGTGGGCTGTAGAAGGGGTGGACTCACTGAAGTTCTTTCTTGGAGCCTGTTAGTTGTAGAAGCAGGGATTCCTTCTTGCTGCACCTCCATGTGCAGCAGTAACAGTATTGAGTAAGGGCTGTGTTAAGCTCCGCCCCCACTGTCGGTTTGGCGCCACCGCTGACTTTTCTTAGTCCCGCCCCCACTTTCCTTCCTTGTGGCCAGTTTAGCTGGTAATTGCTGGTCTCACACATCCCTCTACAGCACCCAGACCAGGATCATTGCACCCCCTAACTGGTGGCACCCGGGCCGGACAAACCCCCCCCCCCCTCCTTAGTATGCCACTTCACCTCCCTCCATCTTGTTGTGAGTTGTAAAGTGGAGAAAGATGGTTTGATGTACGGTCATGTTTTTTCTTTAACAAATGCCAAACAAAAAAATAAGAACCACTCACTTTTTATTTTGAGGCAGTTTCAGCACAGCAAACTGATCTGGCAGCAAAGTAGAGAGATAAACTGACAGTCCTTGAAAATAGAAGTTTAGATGAGGTGTCCAGGGTTAGTCCATAAGCAATGTCCTTTATCCAGTGCAAGGTTGTACAATAGGAGATCAAGCAGTATTGAAGGAAATTCCAAAAGCAGAGTCAAAGCCGGTCCAAATTAGTTAACCAGGTAATCAAAGATATAGGGGTATGAAGAGGAGATTCAGAAAGGGGTCCGGTGATGGAACACACAGTCTCTCTAGGAGTGAGCCAAATGATTAGCAAGGAAGTTGATCCAATCAGTCAGATTGACACATTTATTGTGCACTGAGGTATTGGAGTTTGGAGTTTAAATAACCAAAGGGGTGTGTACTGCCATGCCGTCTTAAAGAACCAGTAATAAATAAATACAATTCCTGACATGTACTCAGCAGACATAACAATATAGCAAAGCATAATTTGTTGGTGTTTATCACAGTGGTGCACATCATATGCACAAAATATCCAGTAAAAATGGATTGTGCATGTAAAAATGGGAATAAAAAAAATCTAAAAGCGCTTAAGGAACTCAGGAAAAAATAAGCAAACTCAAAAAAGATCACCATGGTCAGGGGATCAGAGTTCTTGGAAAATGAAAAATCAAGCTAAGCCATATAATAGTCAGAACAAATGCACACACTGTTGGGTATCTGAGACCACAACATAGCAATGGGCAAATAGAGGAGTCAATGTTGATTGATTTGCAAACATTTTTGACACCAGAACGTATGCAACTTGCATCTTTGAAGACGGTGGCTCAAAAATAGGTGGCTTCAAAATTTTATGCTGTTCTGACTTTCTGACCATGTGATACTCATCAAAATGGATGTCAGAATGAAGCACAATGTCAACTTGTGTCCAGCAGAGTCTTAAACGGACAGAGGATGTGACAACGTATACTTGCATGTATAAGTAATAAGAGAGGGACACTGATAATAATGAAAAATTAGCTGCTTTTGCCTGGGGAATTTCCATCTATTATTTCTGTCGCCTCAAATTACGAATATACGGAGAGAGTAATTTTGAAAAGAGAGGTACATTGTCTTTCTCTCCACAGCTTCTCTCCTGGCATGCACATTAAGGAAAATGGGTTAGATAAATAGCAGCAGCTATGAGTGTTCCAGGGATTGATGATGTACCAGTGGTTTCCAAACCAGTCCTCAAGGCACGCCTACCAGTCCAGGATTAAGGGATTACCCAGTTGTGTCTAAGGTGTTTTTAGAAAAGAAAGAACATGCCTTAAGGACTCGTTTGAAAACCATTGCTCTAAAAAACCCTAAAAAAAAAAAAACTAAAAAAACAAAAAAAATAAATAAACAAGAATAGAAAATATACACAACTCTGAATCATGGAGTTTAGTATTGTGGTATATGGTGTCTCCAAAAACCCTTCATGCAGACTTTACTGTTAAGTACCATATACAGAAAATTGCAAAGCAAAAAAAAAAAAATAATAATAAAGTTAATAAGGTAACATTTATTAATTAGGGCTTATAGTATCTCGGCATTCATTGAGGAAAACAAAATAAGAATATAATTAGATCACAGTTAGACATTCTCAGTTTTACTGTTTTAGCTATAGTACTTTCAGCCATAATTTAAACCCTGTAATAGGAAATTGAATAGGTTTCTTTGGCGGCAAGGGTGAAACTTTCATTACTGTTTTGTTAGAGTAGATGACCTTGTTGAGCCTCAATCACAAAGCGATATGTCTTCCACTTCTACAAAATATATATATTTTTTTTATATTATGAGTACACAAGAATTGTCTTTACATAAACGTAATAAAAGCTGAAAGAACAATCTTTATCCTGGCAAGAATACACAAAGAAATGAAACAGAAACAGGATGGCAAACACATTTCCAACCAATCAATTTGGTTGCAGAGTGTCCCAGTAAGAAAGTATTTACCAAGTAAGTGGATTCATCTCCTAAGAGCAAGCTTTAGGCTGCTAGAGTAGGACCTGCCAATGTATGATCATAAATTTTAACTAAACCCCCATTATTTTTTGCATAAGTGAGGTGTTTTTAAATAAAACTATTACAATCTCCAAGATTTAAAAATAATTGTTTAGTGAATAAGCAAGTGCGCTGGATTGTGTATTTTGTATGTTGTATATTTTGGCCCCAGCAGCACCCTATAATGTATGGATGTTCAGGTGAGTGCAGTCCTTTTCGAATATATATATATATATATATATATATATATATATATATATATATATACACACACCCTGTTCTAAATTATTATGCAAATGTTATTTTTCTCATTTACCTAAATAATTGATGTAAATAACAGTCAGCATAATTCTCATGTTATCAACTATTAAGAGTACAATTCAAATTTTATTGGACAAATCTCCTAATGATAACAGTATTTTTTTTAAAATATAAAAAACTTACAATGCACTATTCCAAATTATTACGCACAGTAAGTTTCAAAACATCCAGGGTTGCACGGCACTCAACAGTGAACAGGACTGTTTAAAAATTAGTCTTCATGTATTTTTCTGCCCAATGCAGCCGTTTCTGCTTGTGAGCATTGGTTAGTGGTGGCCGAATAGAAGGTGTATGCACAGTTGCAAGACTCTGGAGGACTCTACACCTTGATGTCCGTGGGACTCCAGAGGCACCAGCAGCTTCAAATATCTGTTTGCTGCTATGTAATGGTATTTTAGCAGCTGCTCTCTTGATCCGATGCATGGATCTGGCAGAAATCTTCCTCAATGTGCCTTTATCTGCATGAACCCGTCTGTGCTCTGAATCAGCCACAAATCTCTTAATAGTGCGATGATCACGCTTAAGTTTTCGTGAAATATCTAATGTTTTCATACCTCGTCCAAGGCATTGAACTATTTCAATCTTTTCGGCAGCAGAGAGATCCTTTTTCTTCCCCATATTGCATGAAAATGGTGCTCTGCTTAATAATGTGTAACACCCACCTTTAGTAGTTTTTCCTTAAATTGGGCTCACCTGGCAATCTAATTATCACAGGTGTCCAAGATTGTTTTCAGTGATCAAAAGAGCCCTGATACACAATGCCATCCATGAGTAAAACTAAAAAACGAAATATTGAATTTTTGTTACACTTAAATAGAATTTGCATAATAATTTGGAACAGGGTGTATATATACACATACAGTTGCAAGAAAAATATGTGAACCCTTTGTAATGATATGGATTTCTGCACAAATTGGTCATAACATGTGATCTGATCATCATCTAAGTCACAACAATAGACAATCACAGTCTGCTTAAACTAATAACACACAAAGAATGAAATGTCGCCATGTTTTTTTATTGAACACACCATGTAAACATTCACAGTGCAGGTGGAAAAAGTATGTGAACCCTTGGATTTAATAACTGGTTGAACCTCCTTTGGCAGCAATAACTTCAACCAAACGTTTCCTGTAGTTGCAGATCAGATGTGCACAACAGTCAGGAGTAACTCTTGACCATTCCTCTTTACAGAACTGTTTTCAGTTCAGCAATATTCTTGGGATGTCTGGTGTGAATCGCTTTCTTGAGGTAATGCCACAGTATCTCAATCGGGTTGAGGTAAGGACTGGGCCACTTCAGAAGGCGTATTTTCTTCTGTTTAAGCCATTTTGTTGTTGATTTACTGCTATGCTTTGGGTCATCGTCCTGTTGCAACACCCATCTTCTGTTGAGCCTCAGCTGGTAGACAGATGGCCTTAAGGTTTCTTGCAAAATGTCTTGATAAACTTGGGAATTCATTTTTCCTTCGATTATTGCAATCCGTCCAGGCCCTGACGCAGCAAAGCAGCCCCAAACCATGATGCCCCCACCACCATACTTCACAGTTGGGATGAGGATTTTATGTTGGTGTGCTGTGCCTTTTTTTTGCCACACATAGTGTTGTGTGTTTCTTCCAAACAACTCAACTTTGGTTTCATCTGCCCAGAGAATATTTTGCTGTGGAACATCCAGGTGCTCTTGTGCAAACTGTAAACGTGCAGCAATGTTTTGTTTGGACAGCAGTGGCTTCCTCTGTGGTATCCTTCCATGAAATCCATTCTTGTTTAGTGTTTTACGTATTGTAAATTCGCTAACAGGGATGTTAGCATTTGCCAGTGACTTTTGTAAGTCTTTAGCTGACACTCTAGGATTCTTCTTCACCTCATTGAGCAGTCTGCGCTGTGCTCTTGCGGTCATCTTTACAGGACGGCCACTCCTAGGGAGAGTAGCAGCAGTGCTGAACTTTCTCCATTTATAGACAATTTGTCTTACTGTGGACTGATGAACAGCAAGGCTTTTGGAGATACTTTTATAACCCTTTCCAGCTTTATGCAAGTCAACAATTCTTAAATTGTAGGTCTTCTGAGAGCTCTTTTGTGTGAGGCATCATTCACATCAGGCAATGCTTCTTGTGAAAAGCAAACCCAGAACTGGTGTGTGTTTTTTATAGGGCAGGGCAGCTGTAACCAACACCTCCAATCTCATCTCATTGATTGGACTCCAGTTGGCTGACATATCACTCCAATTAGCTCTTGGAGATGTCATTAGTCTAGGGGTTCACATACTTTTTCCACCTGCACTGTGAAGGTTTACATGGTGTGTTCAATAAAAACATGGAAACATTTCATTCTTTGTGTGTTATTAGCTTAAGCAGACTGTGATTGTCTATTGTTGTGACTTAGATGATGATCAGATCACATTTTATGACCAATTTGTGCAGAAATCCATATCATTTCAAAGGGTTCACATACTTTTTCTTGCAACTGTGTATATATATATATATATATATATATATATATATATATTTCTGTGTATATATAATTCTATTGTATTTGAAGCATTTACAACTTTTTTTAGGAAAGCAAGTAATTTGGATTTTTTTATGTGTGTGTGTGTGTATCCAAATTACTTGCTTTCCTAAAAAAAAAAAGTTGTATATGCTTCAAATACAATAGAATTCTTGGAACATCAATGTGTGCCAAATTAAACAATATACACTGTGTAAAAGGATGTTTTGACTATGCTGTGGCCATACAATACCATTTAAAGATGAAACGGGAAGTGTGGCAGTGTATTATTTTTTTTATTTTTATTTTTTAATTCTTTATTTTCGTTGTGCATAGCTTAGCAACATACAAGCTTGTCATGTTACGACAACTGTGACAAGCATTATTGAGTATACATCTAGATACGGTGTCGTAGCATGTGAGAACATTGTACATTTTTGTGTGATTAATACACAGGTGAAAACTAAGCACTTTTTGTTTTTAAAATTTAGACAGGTTAGGTAACACGCCCAGGGTTGTGCTATTTCTGACAGGTGTTGTGGGTTATGTGTTGGTTCCCTGGGATACTCCAGGTTTGGGTGTCTGTGAATGCTCGTTGGTGCAAAGTGTAGCGTTAGTTGGTAGACTAAGAGCAAATATATGTTTGTTACAGGTTTGGGTTAGGCTTGTGGCGACAGATGTCAGTGGGTACCTGTCCATGGGCCCCCGTTTTGGTTTGTGTTTCCTCAGGTGTGGGTGAGGCTCCATGTTGCAGGGTACTACCTGCGGCATCTTATCTGTTTCCCCTTACCGTGGGGATGGCGGGGGGACGGAGGGATGTGTCTAAGGTGGGCGCCATCAATTTGTCTGTTGTGTAGGTCTGTTTGTTATCGTTGGGTGCATGGGTGCCTCATGTGTTTAGTGGTAGAGTTTACGAGCAGGATTAGACATGTAGCAACAGGGAAATAAAAGGTATCAATATGAACATGCACATCACATGTGGAGGAAGGGGTGCCTGCGGGATGATATGCCCGTAAGGCATGTAAGGGGATCACAGCTGAGTATCGTTACTATATGCATGAAATAACAACAACTAAGTAGTTAAATAATAAAATAAGTAACATAAGGCTATAGGCCTTCTATGGTTGTGTAAGAGTTCAGGTTGCCAGCCGGGCTGTTATGAGCAGGAGTGTCGTGGTTGCGACAAGGCCGGTTCATCAGGCTCAGGTGTTCCGAGGTCGTTGGTTTTTCGTCGCTTGGTCGGTTGAGGTGCTGGCTGTTGTTTCCCATGTGGTGATTTGGGCATCTTCTGCAGTGTGTGGTTGTTCCAGGTGAAGTCCCAGTGCTGACAAGAATGCCGGTGCCCCCATCGGAGAGGTGAGATTGTGGGTGGTCGCTGCGTGATGGACAAGTAAGGAGCCGGTGTTACCCCATCTGTACGGTATGTTGGCTTTGCGCAGGGCGGCAGTCACTGGACCAAAAGATTTGCGTCTGATTAGAGTGGCCCTAGTTAAGTCTTGGAAAAACAAGAGTTGGGTGGTCTCAAATTCTAGTGGCGTTTTGCCTTTCACGGCAGTCATTATTAGGATTTTATCATGTGTAGTGGCGCATCTCAAGATAACGTCTCTGGAGGTGTTAGGTGAGATGCGGGCTGAGCTGGTTACACGGTATATACCATCAAGTGTAATTCTTTTTGCCACTGTGTGCGTCAGGATCGCTGACAGGAGACGCCGCATGTAGTGCGGCAATTCTTCAGTGGTGATGGTGTTAGGTATGCCGCGGATTTTAATGTGCGTGCGGCGCTGTTGGTCTTCCAGGGACATTAATTGTGCTGCTAGGACATGTTGTTCTGTTTGCAGCTGCTGGACTGAGTCTTGCAATGTGGTTATGGTGCTGTGGACTTGTGTCACGTCCAATTCAGTATTAGTGACTCTGTCTGTGATCTGTTGCATGTCCCTTTTAATCAGGGCAACGTCAGCGGCCAAAAGTTTTTGGATGTCCGCCAAAAGCACCTTTAAGTCCCCTTTAGTGGTGGGGGCTGAGTCCTCTAGTGAGGTAGGGGCTATGGCTGGATCTTCCTGAGGGTTCTGTGTGTTAGGGGTCCCCCTTCCCTCTGTTTCTGGGGCGGGGGCCATATTAGGAGGGGGGTCTGGTTGTTGTACTGGGGCCAGCCCCGGTTTGGTCAGCATTTCCTTGGGTGGTTGTAGGCTTTGGTGTGCGGCGGCCCATGCTTAGTGGATCCGGCGGAGGGTATGCCTGGTGGTCACGGCTATCCCCTTGTCTGCCGAATAGGGCCTCTAGATTGAGGATTGGTGCCGCGTGGTAGGCCGCGGTTTTGCGCCGCTGCCTAGGATGCTTGGGGGCTTGAAAGAAGGGCATCGGCCTGTTCGTCCCTTCACTGTGGGTCCGGGTGTGCGGTTTGTTGGGGCAGATGGTCCCCCTGTCGGGAGATATTCGCCGGATTGCGGGCGGCGGACCGGGAGCTGAGGAAGATGGTGTCCGTGCAGGTTAGTTGGCAAGCTCCGCCCCCCGTGGCAGTGTATTTTATTCCGCTCTGTAGGACACAGTTTAGGAAAAAGTGGCACAAAGTTTAGCACTAAAGGCATCTTGACACTTTTGTTATATATTTGTTCCACACAATTTAAAAACAGATCATAAAGTGGACCCATTGACAGTACATAATGTCAGTGTTTTTAAAAGATACAGATAGGGTATTATTCGGAATATATATATTAAAATACAAAATACTAAAATGTCTTGTATGTCTAACATTTCAAGATTTTGTTCTTATATGTACTAAAGCACGGCATGTACACCCAGAAATGAAAAAAGGGGTTACAATAGTGTGATGGCGTCATGCCAGGAGGAAAACCATTCCTTTTTAATATACTAAGCATATGAAATGGTATAGATTTGTATTCTGCTGCATCTCCTGAGTACAGCACTGAATAACATATAAACACTAATTAGCCACTGACAGGTGAAGTGAATTACACCTGTCAACATCGTTAAATTGCACCTGTCAAGTCTGTTCTTGAATTTCATGTTTTGGAAGCAGGAAAAATCTGTGTGACTTTGATAAGGGCCAAATAGTGATGGCTAGACGGCTGGGTCAGAGCATCTCCAGAATGACAAGTCTTGTGGGGTGTTCACAGCATGCAGTAGTTAGTGCCTACCAAAGGTAGTGCAAGTAAGCACAACAGGTGAGCCAGTGTCAGGATCATGAGTGCCCAAGGTTCACTGATGCACATGGGGAGTGAAGGCTAACCCATCTGGTTCAATCACATAGTAGGGATATTGTAGCTCAAATTGCTGAAAAAAAAAAAAAAAAAAAACCTAAATGCTGCCAATAACAAAAATGTGACAGAACACACACTGTACCAAAGTTTGCTGCATATGGGCCATGTAGCCACAGACCATTCAGCAGAGTGCCTATGATGACCCCGTCCACTGCCAAAAGCACCTTTAATTCGGACATGAGCATCAGAACTGGATGACGGTGCAATGAAAGAAGGTTACCTGGTCTGGTGAATCAGGTTTTCTTTTAGATCAGTTGAAAGGTTGGGTGCATGTGCGTCATTTACCTGGGGAAGGTATGCACTATGGGAATAATGCAGACCAGTTTGAAATGTCGTGCTGGGAAAACCTTGGAAACCTTAGGTCCTGGCATTCGTGCGGATGTTACTTTGACATACAGTGTCTCACAAGTGTGATTGCACCCCTCACATTTTTGTAAATATTTTATAGCTTTTCACGTGACAACACTGTAGAACTGACACTCTGCTACAATGTAAAGTAGTAAGTGTACAGCCTGTATAACACTGTACATTTGCTGTCCCCTCAAAATAACTCCACACACAGCCATTAATGTCTATATAGTTGGCAACAAAAGTGAGTACACCCCTAAGTTGAAATGTCCAAATTGGGCCCAAAGTGTCAATATTTTGTGTGGCCACCATTAATTTCCAGCACTGCCTTAACCCTCACAGGTTGCCCAAATTTAACACACCTGCTCCCTATTCACATCTGAGACTTTGCAACACTAACGAGTCACATGACACCAGGGAGGGAAAATGGCTAATTGGGCCCAATTTGGACATTTCCAATTAGGGGTGTACTCACTTTTGTTGCCAATGCTTTAGACATTAATGGCTGTATGTGGAGTTATTTTGAGGGGACAGGAAATTTACACTGTTATACAGGCTGTACACTTACTACTTTAAATTGTAGCAGAGTGTCATTTCTTCAGAGTACACATAAAAATACATAATAAAACATTTACAAAAATGTGAGGGGAGTACTCACTTTTGTGAGATACTGTATACTACCAACCTATAGATTGTTGAAGACTACATACACACCTTCATCACAATTGTGTTTTCTGATCGTCTCTTTCATCAGGATAATGCACCCTGCCACACTACACAAATTGTTCATGAGGTTCATGACAAATAGTTTAAGGTGTTTCTTTGGCCTCCAAATTCCCCAGATCTCAATTCGTTTGAGCATCTGTAGTAGGAACAACATCAATCCATGGAGGCCCACTTCACAACTTTCAAGACTTACAGGATCTGCTGCAAATATATTTGTGCAAGATACCACAGGACATGTTCAGAGATATTGTGGAGTCCATTCCTCGACACATCAGAGCAGTTTTGTCAGCGCAAGGAGGACCTACATGATATT
The DNA here is from genome assembly GCF_036172605.1 of Pelobates fuscus. Lineage (NCBI taxonomy): Eukaryota > Metazoa > Chordata > Amphibia > Anura > Pelobatidae > Pelobates > Pelobates fuscus. The sequence goes on along the minus strand of NC_086320.1, from coordinate 209,209,689 downwards.
TGGCTGGTGTTTTTAAGGTTGTGGCTGATCAATATATTTTTGTCAAGTTGATGATGAATGTGCCAACCACACTGCTAACCTTCTTGCTGGTTCCCAGTCAATATCAGAGTATTAGCCACTGCAGTTGTTATAGCTATCCCCAAGAACATTAGCAGAGACTAAATGCTTGCGAGTCAAACAGAAACTCAGTTTGTTAGGGAACATGCACACATATATATACACCAAACCTCCCTTCCAGACAATTAGGACACAAAAGTCCCAGAAGAATAGGACATACAAAAAAAAAAAAAAAAAAAAGAATCACAGGGCAATGAAAAACCACTCTCCAGGATTCCATTTGTTTGGATGTTACTTTGACACGTATCACCTACATAGAGGTTGTTGTAGACCATATACACCATGAAGATGGCAATGGTGTTCCCTGATGGCAGTGGCCTCTTAGCAGGATAATGCACCCCGTTACACTGCAAAAACTGTTCATGATTTGTTTGTTGAACATGACAAAGAGTTCCAGGTGTTGCCTTGACCTCCAAATATGTGAGATATGTTGGAACAACAAAACCAATCAATAGAGTCCCCACCTCGCAGGACCTACAGGATCTGCTACTATTACCGTTTTGGTGCCAAATACCACAGGACTCATTCAAAGGTCTTATAGATTCCATGCCTTGATGCATCAGAGCTGCTTTGGCAGCACAAGTGGGACCTACATGATATAAGGCAGGTGTTTGTGGCTAATTAGTGTATAGTCTGGGCTAGTACAATAAACAATTTAAACTAGTTGTTGTTGGAAATCCTTTTTAAAGTATTAATCTTTATCCAGTATTGGTAATTTCCTAAACGTGGGACCTTGTGGTTTCATGCAGTTACCTCCCATGTTGTGGTCTCAATTGGTCTATCCTGGCTGGATATTACCACTTAAGTCTGCTTCATCCTGCCAACCACCGACCACTAAACTTCTTGCTGTTCACAGTCAATATCAGAGTATCCGCCGCTGACGTTGTTCTAGCTACCACAAAGAACATTAGCAGAGACTGAATGCTTGCGAGTCAAACAGAAACTCGGTTTCTTAGGCAACATGCACACCTATTTCTACCAAACCTCCCTCCCAGACAACAGACAATTAGGACACAAGAGTCTAAATCCCAGGAGAATAGTACATTAAAAAACAAGAAAAAAAACTAACCACAAACTCACAGGACAAGGTGAACCCACTCTCCAGGAGAACAATAATATAAGAGATTCCCTCTTGGCATTTCATAGTCTAGAAGTGAAAAAATAGTTCATTCAGATTTTACAAGAACTGATTGATTACTCACACCAGTGAATAATTATCACATTAACCTATTGAAATCAAACTTTCCTATAAATTTGGACAGGCTAATCTGGCCCTTATGAGTGGAAGCTATGGAAGGAACAGATACTATTCGGGTTCTACCCTGTTCGGAGGTGAGTATCCAGTAGATGGTCTCTACTAGTAAAGAAAAGCCCCCATATAAGCTTTAAGAAATAAAAACCAGTACTAATCGGAATGAAATCCTACACGTACTAGGAGATCTTCTACCAGATAACTCAAAACATTCTATGATTTACTTTAAAATTGCCCTCAACAGGCATAAATAAATAGTGCACATTCAAACTGTGAGCATAAGAGATGGAGTGAGGTAAGAACAATGCATACAATGAAATAAAATAGAACAAAGGAATTAACACTCTGAAAATGATGGGCAAGAAATATGAAAATCCTAAATAGCAGTCTTCTTCCCTTCTCAGCTGGATATCAATAAATAAAAATGCAAAAAAATGATGTTCAAAAACCATACAAGCAATTATTTATAGGGGGATAGCTGACTAAGTAGTGAATTGGAAGGGCAACACAAAAGTATTTGGTAAAAATTCCTTATATATGTGAAAGGGTGATGACCTTTAAATTGGAAAATGTGAGTAGAAAAATGTCCAAAATAAGTCAAAATTATTCTAGCCCTAGTGACTGAATAATCTAAATTTTATTAACGACAGGAGGCAAATATTTTCTTATCTTTCTTTACTGAACCTCCCAGCAGCAAAGAAATAGTTAACAATAGTGTAAAAACAATTCAACCAATCAGAGTGCATAACAGTATTATATGATGTCATCAAACTCCTCCCAAGTCCTCTTTCTTGCTGTAGCCGACGATATCCGAGTATCAACCATGTAAACTATAACTATGAACCGTGACCAATCCAAGGTCCTGATGTAGTCAACCATGTAAACTTTCAACGGGATTGATGAATCCATATATCACAAGCGTTGGGATTCTTCACACTAAAGGGAAGTAGAGAAAAAACCATGAGAGTATAGGTTCTCATACTAGTTAAATGCAAGTTTATGGTATGCATACTAGGGACAGCAATTTCAATAGATTTCATGTAAAATGATGTTGAGTATATCAAACTCTTGGTTAGAGTGTTGTGGTGTAAACCTATGACAGATGATGTGTGAATGTGTTTGAAACAGATCGACTAGAAAAAATATGTAGCAACTTACCTTAGGGCGGGTATAAATGATAATGAAAAACAAAGAAGGGAGGGAAAATATTCGCCTCCTGTCATTAATAAAATTTAGATTATTCAGTCACTAGGGCTAGAATAATCCCTAATTTTATGGCAAGACAGGAGGCTTCATATTTGCTGTTTTAACGCTCTTATAGGATAGTAGATGCAGCATGTGGCATAGGTTTGAAATTGAATGTACGAAAGGTGGACTCCCTGGTCCAATCCGCAGACGGCAAAATGTCTAAGAGGGAACTACCCGCATGAAAGGCTGAGGATGCGGCTGCTCCTCTGACTGAATGCGCTCCAAAAGAGGAGTCAATACCTGCTTGGGCTTGTATCCATCTGATCCACCGCGCGACGGTGGGAGCGGACACCGGTTTGTGTGGTCTGACATAGGAAACGAGAAGGGGTCCTGTAGGGGAACACGGAGTGGTTGTGGCATCTATATAGTGCCTTACACAGAGCGCCACGCAAAGCGACTGTCTATTCAGAAAGTGAGGGTAGAATACAGAGAAGGGATTAGTCTTAGTTCGTCTGGTGATGTGAAATTTAACGCCCTCAGGCGAAAAAAACTACAGTGTGGAAATCAAATGCTCGAATGTCGGAGACCCTACGGAAGGATACCAGACATAGGAGTAAGGCCAGTTTGGCAGAGCGTTGACGTAACATAAAATTCTCATTAGAGGGCCAGGAGTCTAAAAGGGAAAAAAACCTGAGTGACGTCCCAGAAATTGGAATATCTTGGAAGAGGGGGTCTGGCTAGCCTGATCCCTCGTAAAAGTCTACAAACTGAAGGGTGTTTTCCTATTGATGCATTGTCAATTAGGTTGTGGGCCGCATAAATAGCGGATCTAAAAACATTAATTGATCTATAGGACTTGCCTTGATCAAAGGGAGTAGACAGAAAATTTAGGATGATCGTCAGAGGTGCTGAAAAGGGATTGGTATACCTTTCCAAACACCAGCTGACCCATGTCCGCCATGCAGCGAGGTAAGCACGTCTAGTGCCTGGGGCCCAGGAGTCCCATAGGAGGGCCTGAGCTGTCTCCAAAAGTCCAGAGACATTCCAGGATCCCCTGAAATGGTCCAAGCTACAAGCTGGAGCCGCCCTTGAAGGGTGAGTGGGTGACAGTGCCCTGCTGGATTCTTGAGGATGTCGGGGGATCGAGGTAGTAGAATTGGACAATTCACAGACAATTCTAGCAGGGTTGGAAACCAAGTCTGGGTTCTCTATAGCGGGGTGAGAATAACTATAGTCACTACTAGGGCTTTAACCCGGTAAAGGGTGCGCTGGATCATGGAGAAAGGCGGGAACGCATAAGCTCATGTCTCCGGCTAAGGGTGTAGGAAGGCATCGACTGCCCAGGACTGAGGATCTGGGAGCCAGCTAAAAAAAAAAATGAAGAAAGGCCTCCGTCTGGCGATTCAGCCGAGACGCGAACAGGTCCAGTGTGAGAGGCCTGCGAAGACAATGAATTTGATAGAACAAGCTGGGATCCAATTGACAGTCGCTTACGTCCCTCCAATGACGAGAGAACCAATCTGCGACTAGGTTGTCCGTGCCCGGAAGATATTCCGCTCTGATGGATAAATTCCACTCTAGGCAGAATTGGTAGAGTTCCTTGGTAAGGTCGGACAGTAATTTGGATCGGGAACCTCCTAACCGATTCACATAATGCACTGCAGAGCGTTGTCCATGCGCAGTACTAGTGAACAATTGAAACAATCTTTTGCGAAACTGCGAATCACAAAATATCCTGCAATCAATTCTAGGCAATTGATGTGCAGTGCTTGTTCAGAGGGGAACCATAGTCCCTCAGTGGACCTTTCGGCGCACGTAGCGCCCCACACCAAGAGACTGGCATCGGATTCCAGAATGAAGTCTGGTTGTGATCCGAAAATGGCTTTGCCATTCCAGGCTTCCATGTTATGAAGCCACCAGTGAAGTTCTTTACGGACTTCGTCTGTTAGGTAGATCAGTTGGTCGTAGGAGGTGGACCGGTTTAGATAGTAAGTCTTGAGCCGTTGCATGGCTCTGTAATGCAGGGGTTCCAGATAAATGGCTTGGATAGAGGCAGACAGTAGGCCTATGGTATGAGCCAGATAGCGTAGGCGAATCTGGTGGGCTGATAGCAATTTGCAAATGTCTTTCTTTATAGCCTTGACCTTTGTAGAAGGTAGTTGTAAAATCACCTGTAAGGAGTCTATTAGGAATCCGAGAAACTGAACCTTCTGATAAGGTACCAGGTCCAATTTCTGAAAGTTGATTACAAAACGTAGGTTTTGTAATAAGGCCGTCGTCATGTTCGTGTGTTGACGTAAAAGGTCTGGATCTTGAGCCATTATCAGGATGTTGTCCAAATATACAATAGAATGAGTAAAGCCATCACTGGTTTTATCAGCTTTGTGAAACACCATGGTGCGGAACAAAGACCGAACGGGAGGCATGTGAACTGCCAAATTTCCTCTTGTCAGAGGAATTGAAGAATAGCCCGATGGTTGCGGGCGACAGGGACAGTGAGATATGCGTCCTTGAGATCGAATCTGGAGAACCAGTCTACAATGCAAAGGAGGTCCCTGAGGAGATGGATGCCCTCCATTTTGAAATGACGATATCTGACATAGTGATTCAGGTCTTTCAAATTGATTATTGCACACCGGTCTCCGAATTTTTTGTGGACCAGAAAAATATTGCTTAGAAAGGTATGTGAGAAGGATGATCTTTCTGTCTCCCCTTTTTACACCAGTTTGTTCAAATCTGTGTGTTATGCCAGGTTGTCTGTTGCAGACATCCAAAATGGTGTAGGTGTAGTGTTCTGGAAGGGAGTGGAAAGGAAATCTATTTTGAACCCCTTTACTGTGTGTAGGATCCATAGATCCTGTGAAAGCAGTTCCCACTGTTGGAAAAAATGGGTTAGTAGACCTGCTATAGGTACTTTGAAAAAAAGGAAGGTTTATTACCTGGAGCAGTGCGTCCGCGTAAGGAGGCAGATCCACATCCCCGGATGGATCCTCTATTGGTGAATAACTGCCTGTGGTAGGGTCGGGGGGGTCCCGAGTTCCAGTAGTTTTCTGAGGGACGAGGCCTGTAGCCTGTGAAGGTAGCTCTGCTGTTCGTTCAACCTCTATAATGTCCAGCTCTCCCAGAAAAACGGCCTGACTGGGAGCGAAATACCCTGCATAGGGAGGATTGGGCCTTGTTTAAGGTAGTAAATACCGCTACATGTTTGGACAGATCTCTCATGAAAGAGTCCCCAAATAACAAGCCATTGGCTTCTGGTCCCTGTTCTTGGGAGCTTAAGTCTACTAATTTAGCATCGAGTTTATATAGTGCCGCCCTACGTCTCTCAATGGATATAGCCACATTTGCATTGCCCAGGAAACATAGGGCTCTTTGGGCTCATTCTCAGACAGTGTGAGGGTCAAACTCCCCACTAGTTATAGCTTCGTCAGCTAGTATGAAAATTTGGATGATGGGACCAGCGATATCCAGGAGCTTGTCCTGGGCTGTTTTAAGACCTTGCTTAATACCCTTGCGAGGGTCTTTCCCTGTTTTAGTGAGGAAAGTCACAAATAGCGGGTCAAACTCTGGCGTGAGAGCCACTTTACTTGGTATGGTTGGCCGAAGGGCATTCGGCTCGGAGGTTAGCCCTTTTTTATTTTTCAAGGGGCTTACGCAGCCACATCTTGCAAAAATTAGGTGTCAGGTGGGGCCCATTCGGCCGAACGTGGATGTCTAATGACCCTAGGGTCGAAAAAAGGGATACCCGAGGCATCCAGAAGGGTGTCTAAGTCGGGTCCCTTGGGCATAGATATGTTTGCATCTGTGTCCTTTTTGGTAATGAATGACTCCTTGACAAATTCCGATGGGGTATCCCCTAGCGCATTCGCTGAGGGGCCCTCATCAGAATAGCCAAGGTAGTAATCCTCAACCCCATCACCCGTTTGAGAATTGGAACCCTCCAAGGGGTCGAAAATAGTTTGGGCGGGGCGAGTGACAGTTAATTTTTGGGACTTGGCAGGAGCCTTGTCCTTGCCCGCAGACACACTATTCCCTTTCCAAGGGCGCTTACGTGTGACCTCCTGATCTGAGTCAGAGAGTAAATGTGCGGTGGGATTGACTTCACCAGGAGTCTTTTCATGGAAGGCTGCTAACGCATTGGGGATGGATTTGGTATTGGTTGAATCCAGCCAAGCTTTAAGTTTCTGAGAGATTGCGGGCTCAGTATTGTCAGACATTTTAGTTAGGACTGTATTAGTGATTACACTATTGTGACGTCCCTTTATACAGTGATTGAGCACTTGCAAGGATGCGAAGCGGTCCAATATGCTCTAGCGACACATGCAGAACAAAAAAATGACCAAATCGATTTTCTGGTCAGTTGGAATTTTTTCTGGGCAAATGATAAGTTTTACTTACAAACAGAAGGGACATCCATGGGGACCAGATTTGCGCCTAGTTATGCCATCCCATTTTAGCGCAAATCTGGTCCTCTGGCAATGATACATCGACAATGTCATCTTCATATGAAATGGAGATGATGCCATGTTGGATTCATTCAAGAAATATTTGAACCATAACCCATATAATCTACAGTTTACCTTACCTTTCTTGATTTAAATATCTATATAAAAGACAACAAGATCCACACCAAAACATTCAAGAAAATAGTAGACTGCAATAGCTTCATTCCAGTCAACAGCTACCACAAGAAAACTTGGCTGGATAATATTCCCTATAATCAATATAGGAGAAAAAAAAGACGTAATTGCTCGGAGCAGGATGTAGCGGTAATGCAAATGGAGACATGACCAAAAGATTTCTAGCCAAAGGGTATTCGAGAGAACTTTTGGATAAAGCGTCTCAACAAGACTTAAGCTTGCCGATGGAAACTACGCTGGAAACAAAGAATAAAGGAATGCAAGATCCCAATACTCTTCCATCCTTTACCACAAGCTACAGCAACCAAGCCTTTCAGATTAAAATAATTTTCTCCAAAAACTGGAACATCTTGAAAGGAGATTCGACATTAGACACCATCTTAGGAGACAGACCTAGGATGATTTTTTCGAAAGCACCCAGCCTCAAAACTATGTTAGCACCCACGGTTCTTAACAACAAGATAAAAACCAAGGGACTTCAACGTGGGTTCACAAAGTGTGGAAAGTGTATGGGATGTAAATTAAAGAGCATACAAAAATCAACTATAAAGGAGTTCCAACATAAGACAACTAGTGAGACCTTTAAGATTAAGGCACCACTTAATTGCGAGGGGTTATCTATTTGATCAGTTGTCCATGCAACAAGCAATATATAGGCAGGACCAAAAGGAAATGTAAGATAAGACTCAGCGAACATATACGCAATATAAAAAGAGGCTTTCATAATCACAATTTATCACAACATTTTGGAGAATACACCTCCATTTACCCAATTGGCCTGAAATTTATGGCCATCGAAAAAGTTAACATCCATTGGAGAGGGGGGAATCTGGAAAGATAATTAGATAAAGGGGAGGCAAAATGGATATTTACTCTTGACACATTAGAACCCAAAGGCCTCAACATTGATTTCAAACTAAATGCCTTTTTATAAATTTTCTAATTTTTCTTCTGTCATTAATCCATACTAGGAAGAGTCCTATTTACTCCGCCTTTATCTGCACCTTATTTTTTAAATGGCAGCTGCTTAGGTCCAGCACCAATTAGATATTAATATATTACTATACGCTCCCATTCTGACCTACCATTCAGCTTATATTATGCCTAGGTATTCCTTGTTATATTTAGAGTTCCACTTTCTATTTATATATATATATTATTATTTTTTTATATATATTTTTTATGTCTACTAATTGATTAATCTCCATTTTTATTCACTTCCATTATTCATTAGCTATTTATTGAGTTTTTTTAATTACCTCTTTGTAGGGTGCAAGCATGTGCTCACAATTTGAATCCATCTATGGCTTTATACATCCGGTGTACTATCCTACACCTTATATATAGGGTTATAAACAGGCCAAGAATTCTATGGCATGGCAAATGCATTTTAGCACTTTCTATTTATTTCACAAATTTTTTATATATTTAACCATCTTACTGTATCCAAATGGGACCTATACGCCCCACTAGTGCTATATATGAAGTTCCTTATTTAATATATATTGAGCTCCACATTTAAGACATGTCTGCAATCACCAATCGATTTGTTAGTTTGGAGAGTTTAGTAATCTTAGTGATAGCCTCTTGTCATTTTACTCCTTCCTCTGCTACACCTGCCATTTATAGGATCATACTTTTTAGACCCACAACTGGTCTCCCTATTCAGGTTCTATATAACTACAATGAGCTCCCCCACATTTCTTTGATATTTCTATTGTGACTATTGTCCATTCAATTTTTGTTCATTTTTACAGTGAAGTTTATTTGCGTTAGTCTTATTGTCAGTTTTCTATTAATTTATTAATTATTATACTTTTTTTTGATAATTATGCTTTTTCTATTGTGATTCACATATTTCGTTTTGTCAGTGTACTGATATTTTTTTTATTTTTATACAAGAGCTTTTGGCTGTTTATACCAACAGTGCTGTTACACCCATTCTGGATTTATAATATATCCAGTTTTGATCAAGTCTATAAAGAAATTGTTTGACTATGCATTTTATGCATTTATTTTTCATATATCCATTTTCATACACAAGGATTTATATAGACTCTTTGTGTATTATAAAACATTTATACTTATAGTTGGTGCATTATATTTTAATTATACAGTTATGTATGTTTATTCCCTTATACATTAATTAGTGAGTGGTATATTGGGCTATTTTTCACCAAGCAGATGCTATTTTCATTATCACAGTGGATTTCAGTATGCAGCCTGTCGGTCATTATCATGATCACAAGCGCTATATTAACCAAAGCATCAGCTTCAGACAATCACCAGCCTCTGATGAAGTGACCCTGCCGAGTCACGAAATGTGTAAGGCTTTACGGCAGTAGCTGCACATACATCCAAAACACGAGACTCAGTGGAATGCAGATCGGTTATACCAGGTGGAACACACGCGAAGGGAACTTCATCTCTTCCCTTGCATCCAAACCTTCCAACCGGCCGGAGGAAGTTTTTGCCACCATCATTCTAACTATCTCCCGATCTTGCTGATCCCCAAGGACTCTACAACTGCTTTTAACACTGCTATATTGTGAGTGTGTTTTAACTTTATTATAATAAAATTGTAAGTTTTAATGGAAAGCACTATGGGTGTTTGTTATCCATTTCAGATCACAGAGAAGACTATATCACTATAGATATGTGTGTGTGATCTAAGCGTGATTGTCATTTTTTTACTGAAACATCCAAAAACTGATTTTTCATGCATTTAACAGCTTCCTACCATATTGTATATTATATCAGCTTTGGATACATTTTAGCTAATGTCAATTTTCTTGGCAGCAGCATATTGTACCAGCTGTGATACTGTTATTAATTGACTGTGTCTGCTACGTCTGGACTCTGTTCCTAGAGACTTATTTTGGACATTTTTCTACTCACATTTTCCAATTTAAAGGTCATCACCCTTTCACATATATAAGGAGTTTTTACCAAATACTTTTGTGTTGCCCTTCCAATTCACTACTTAGTCAGCTATCCCCCTATAAATAATTGCTTGTATGTTTTTTTTTTCAAATCTTTATTTTCATTGTGACAGATAACACTATTCAGGTTTTGCTATTTTATATGGCTTACGCAGAAGCCAGACGGTTCATATGTAAAGCAGAGGTTTGATCACATAACATGTTGACCTGCGCAGAGGCCGATTTCAGATCAGTTGTACATTTACATTGTGTTTCTGTAGACTAGACTGAACTCCGTCACTTTTTCACAATTTCACTTATAGAACAACAGAAAATACCAAAAAAAGAATACATTAAGAATGAAAAGAAAGCACAAAAATCTGGAAGGGAGGGGGAAACCTAGGTGGGGGGGGGGGGACCCTCTTTGCTTACAGGTTGTGTTAGCTATGTGCCTTTGTTGTTGTTTGCAATGTATGTAGACCGTTTTATGACATTAGGCTATATTTCTCACGCCTCACCCTAGTGTGTGGTCGTACGTCCCATCAGTGCTATCCATCTGTACCCTGCCGCCTCTGGGGCATATATCTTTAGGACTCGTCTAGTTTAGCCATGTATAATGGCGCGATTGCATTAGGAAGGGGCGAGTGAGTGTATGTTGAGGGAGGGGGGGGGGGATAGGGCAAGGTGTGGGGTGTGGGACCCACTGCTGGGGGAAAGAAAGGGTCTGTCCCTGCGGGTCATCTGTTGAGTCACCTAAGGAGGGTTAAGGCACTGTTTGTGAGTCAGTGTAGTCCTCCCACGGTTCCCAGATCTTGAGAAAGTTTGTATATGTGTCGCGCACCTGAGCCGTGAGCTTGTCCATGAGAAAGGCTTCTTTGATGTTTCTAATTACTCTGTCCATGTACGGGGTGTCTATTTGAAGCCACGTCTGCGCTAAAGCGCGTCTGGCAGCCAAATTGATTTTGTTTAAGAGTTGTTGTTCCATGTTGGGGAAATTGTCGAGTGGTCTAGCTAGTAAACAGGTCCAGGGGTCAGGTTGGATTGTTTTTTTTCAGAACATCAGTCAGAAGGTGAGCTATGTCGCTCCAGTATCGGGTGTCCTGTGGGCAAGCCCACCACATGTGCAAATATGTGCCCTTTTCCCCACAACCCCTCTAGCATACGTCAGATGGAGTTTTACCCATGCAGTGGAGCTTGACTGGGGTGGTGTACCACCTCATAATTGTTTTGTAACATTGCTCTTGGTGAATGACACATATTGAGGATTTGGTCGCTGCCTCCCATATGTCTTGCCAGTCCCCACTGTCTAGTGTTAGCTGGAGTTCTGCTTCCCATTGTGATATGTATGAGGGTATCTGTGAGTCCTTTGTGGGTGCGCTAATCTGCTCATATAATCGTGTGATAAGGCCGGCACGCGGTCCGTCTGAGAAGCAGAGCGCTTCATAAAACGTGGGCTTTGTTTTGGCCGCTTTAAGTATGTGTGGTTTGTTTGCATAGTCCCTTAATTGTAGGTATCTAAAATAGTCCTTATTGGTCAGTTGGGCCCGGGATTTTAAATTGTCAAAGGTATGGAATGTGTCGTCTTGGAATAGCTGATTGTACCGTTGTATACCCGTGTCCTCAATGCCCTGGAAATCTTGAGGGGTCATGCCTGGGTGGAAAGCTTTGTTTCGAAGATATGGTGTCAAAGGTGAGACGGGGTGCGTAAGGGCATACTTGTGTGCTAGTTGTGCTGCCAGGTAGTACTGGTGTAAGTTCGGGAGCCCAAGGCCTCCTCTACACTTGGGGGCATATAACGTGTGTCTTGCTATCCTGTGTCTTTTACCTGCCCAAATGAAGTTGTCTATTGCTGTTTGTAATGGTTTAAGGCCCGTTTTTGTCACTGCCACCGGCAGGGCCTGGAAAATGAAGAGAAGGTGCGGGAGCAAGTTCATTTTTATAGCATGTAGCCTACCCAGCCACGAGATGGGCTTCTCATGCCACCTGTCGAGATCTTTACATAGGGCGTGTATTAGTCGTTGGTGATTTTCAGCGTACAGGTCAGCGTGGTGTTGTGTGAGTCTGATACCCAGATATTTAATGGGCTGTGTGTGGAGTCTAAGGGCTGTGGTGCGCTTCAGCCACTGTATGTCAGCGTCCGGGAGCCCTATAGGCATGCCGACAGATTTGTCAATGTTAATTCTGTATCCAGACACTTGCTGGTACGTGTCTAGGATATCGAGGACTTGGGGGACTGTTTCTCTGGGAGTTGTAAGGGTGAGCAAGATATCATCCGCATATGCAGAGACCTTGAACTTCTCGGATGCTATTTTTATGCCCTTCACTCTGCTGTCCGTTCTTAGTTGGTGTAGCAGGGGCTCTAGTGCCATGACGAAGAGGAGGGGGGAGAGTGGGCACCCCTGACGAGTACCATTCTTAAGGTCAAATGGGAGCTGCTGGGCACCTGGGATTAGTATCTGAGCTCTTGGGGCCGTGTATAGCGCTCGAACCGCCTTTATGAACATAGGGGGAAGGTGCATTTCCTCGAGAAGGGCAAACATGTACGGCCATTGGATTCTATCGAAAGCCTTCTCCGCGTCCAGTGAGAGGACCAAAGAAGAAGTTCGCGTCCTGTTGGCCCACCACATCAGGTCGGCGGCTCATCTTGTGTTCCCGTAAAGGTGCCTGTTGGGGACAAAACCCACCTGGTCTGCATGCACTAGCTTGGGTAGGATAGTATTGAGTCTGGTGGCTAGTATCTTCGCATAGATTTTGAGATCAAAGTTGATGAGGGAAATGGGGCGGTAGTTGGCCACATTTGTGTTATCTCGGTCTGGTTTGGGGATTAGGGCTATGTCTGCTGTGGATAGGTCGGTGTTAGGTGAATCGTCTTCTGTCCATGTTTTGTACATGTTGGCTAGATAGGGGATCAGCTGTTCTTTGAACGCTTTATAATAGGAGCCATCGAAACCATCTGGGCCTGGGGCTTTCCCTCCTTTGAGGTCCGTGATGGCTCTGTGTATTTCATCGTGCTCTATGGGTGCTCCCAGGAAGGCAGTTGTGTGTGCCGGTAGGCGTGGCAGCTTAGTGCTCTGTAAAAAGTTTGTGACTTGGTTCACGTGTGCTTTGTTCGTGCTCGTGAGTGCTGGGGAGTGGTTATAGACTTGGGTGAAAAATTGGGTGAATTCGGTGCCAATGTCCCCTGGGCTATTTGATATCTGTCCCATGTTATCTTTGATGACAGTGATATTAGCATGTGTTTGTTTGGGCCTGAGAGCTCGTGCTAGCAGTGTATCCATTTTATTGGACATTTCATAGTACAGGCGTTTAGTACGGGTCATGTCCCTGCTAACTTCGTCCAACATCAACTCTCTGAGTTGTCGTCTAATGTCGGTCAGTTCCCGAGCCGTGTGTGGTGGCCTGGTGTTTGTTTTGCATTTCAGATTTGCGCAGTTGTTTCTGCAGGTCTGACAGCTTTTCTTGTTTTTTCCGTTTGATGTGGGAGGCTGTTTTGATCAACAGTCCGACCATGAGATTAGATTTATCTCGGCTGCTTTGATCCATGGCATACCCGCTGGGTCCTCTCATGGTTTTCCTCTTATCTCTCCCAATGCTCATTCAGTGTCTCCTTTTCTAATGATACCTCCTCCCCTCGCCCTCTCTCGGTTGGAGTCCCCCAAGGCTCCGTCCTTGGTCCCCTTCTATTTTCTCTTTATACTGCCTCTCTTGGAAAACATATTGCCTCTTTTGGATTCAACTACCACCTGTACGCTGATGACACTCAGATATACCTCTCCTCACCGGACCTCTCCCCGGCCGTCCTGCAACGTGTCACTGCTTGCCTTTCTTCCATCTCTGACTGGATGTCCTCCCGCTTTCTGAAACTCAATCTCTCAAAAACTGAGCTCCTTGTCTTTCCTCCTCCTAATACTGATCCTCCTCTTTCGCTCTCCCTTCAAGTTTGTGGTACCAACATCAGTCCATCCTTGCAAGCACGCTGTCTTGGCGTCATACTTGACTCTGGTCTCACCTTTGAGCCTCACATCCAGCATGTTGCCAAATCCTGTAGATTCCATCTTAAAAACATAGCCCGCATCCGCCCCTTTCTTGCACCAGATACTATCAAGGAGCTTGTCCATGCTCTAGTAATTTCCCGCATGGATTACTGTAACCCTCTTCTGATTGGTCTTCCCAAAAGCCGTACTGCACCCCTACAGTCCGTAATGAACGCTGCTGCTAGACTGATTTTCCTCTCTAGTCGTTTCTCTCACACCTCACCCCTCTGCCAGTTCTTACATTGGCTTCCTGTATGCTATAGGAGTCAATTCAAGGTACTAACTCACACCTATAAAGCACTGAACAACTCTAGCCCCTCTTATATCTCCTCACAGATCCATAGGTATGTCCCTTCTCGGTCTCTCCGCTCTGCCCGTGACCACCTCCTGTCCGTTGTCCGCACTCGTACGGCCAACTCGCGCTTGCAGGACTTCTAGCGGGCGGCTCCCTTCCTATGGAATAGCCTGCCTACCACCATCAGACTCTCCCCTAGTCTTGCATCTTTTAAGAAGTGCCTTAAAACCCATCTCTTTAGGAAAGCGTATGGCCTCCAAGACTAACCCTTACCTCACATACCTGTCTCTTGCCCTCTCCTTTTGCAAATTCCTGTCCTAATGTGTTTTACACCCCACCTCCTATAGAATGTAAGCTCGATCGAGCAGGGTCCTCTTCAACCTATTGTTCCTGTAAGTTTATTTGTAATTGTCCTATTTATAGTTAAATCCCTTCTCATAATATTGTAAAGCGCTACGGAATCTGTTGGCGCTATATAAATTGCAATAATAAATAAATAAAATAAATAAACATATCTATACGGGAGTAGGTGGCATGCGCCGCCGAGTAAAATGTGTAATCCCGGACGCTAGGGTGCTCCATGGGTCCAGCAACCCCGTGTGAGTGAGAAAAGTGTTCAGGAGTTTATCCTGGCTGACTTTGTTGTGGGATCGTGGAAGATTAAGGCCCCCACCCCTATCAGTTGCTGGGCATGGCACGGCGTTTAGGTCTCCTCCCAATATCATGATCCCTCTGAGTAGTGTCAGGACCAGTGTTTCCAGGTCTGTCCAAAAGTCCCTGTTAGCGGTGTTAGGTGCATATACATTGATCAAATGGTATGTGTTGGAGTGGATTGTACCCGTCAGGACCACGTACCGGCCTTCTTTATCAGTATGTGTATGGGTTATGGTGAGTGGGTAGTTCTTATGTATAAGGATTTCAACACCGTTTCTCTTACACAATGCCCATGATGCGAACGCTCTGGTATATACCTGGTTTGTGAGCTGTATTCCCATCGTACTGGGTAGATGGGTTTCCTGTATGTCCGCAATGTCAGCTTTTTGTCGCCTAAGCTCACGAAACAGGAGTCTACGCTTTTTTGGGTTGTTAAGTCCGTTTACGTTTAGGGATGTCAGTTTAAATTCCATTTGTTGTAGATGTGCGTTTTTTTTTTTGTGGGCCCTACTCCTGTAAGTGTGTGTCAGCTGCGGGGTCAGCTGCTATGGCAGTCCCCAGCAGTGGGTCAGGGGTGGTGAAGCTGGTAGGGGGGAGTAGGGAGGGGCGAGGGGGATCAGGGGTGTGGAGAGTGAAGGCTACGGCCAACTAAAATAAAAGGGGAAAAATCCAAGAGAGAGTGTGATCGGTACTGTCCTGTGTGTGCTACTAAGCTATTTCCTATTGGGTAAGAATTCCCTGTTTCTGGGTGTTTAGTGCAGGATAGAATAGTCTTTCTCAGAAAACAGTGTTCGAAAAACTAAATTCACAATTCACAGTGTAGCCCTCCAACCAACTGGAGTATTTAGTCTCTGGTTGCTCTTATCAACTCTAAGATAATTAGTAAAGTTTAGTTCCAGGTCTTATAGTTTGCCAGGAGCAACGGGGGTGGGCAGCCACCACGTCAAGGGGGCACCCCGCAATGGGGGGGGAGCCCAGCCCAAGAGCACCCCGGCAACTCTCACGTAGAACAGTAGGTGTCGGACCCCCAACTGCTGGGGTCGGATTCACAGTACAGTACACCAGTCAATTGGTGTTAGTGGTCACTTGGTAGACTTATAAACACTAAGATAATTCTAAAATAAAGGTAACTCTAAAATAGCTCTAAGATAGAACAAAAATTTGTTCCAGGTGCTCCAGGGGTGGGCAACCACCGCGTCGAGGGGAGAACCCCAAAACGGAGGGGAAACCCAGCCCAAGAGCCCCCCGGCAATGCTCCCGTTAAATGGGTAGCCCTTTCAGCCCCAGCCGTTGAGGCCGGGTTCACAAACACCGCACCAGCCAACCGGTGCAAGCAGTCTCTTGTTACACTTAGAGACTCTTAAATAACTCTAAAATAAAGTAAACGAAAGTAAACCAAAAGTTTTGTTCCAGGTCTTATGGTTTGCTAGGAGCTCCAGGGGTGGGCAACTACCGCGCCAAGGAGATCTGCCCAAGACGGGGGGGGGGGGGGGGGGGGGGACCCAGCCAAAGAGCACCCCGACAATGCTCCCGTAAAATGGGTAGCCTTGTTGACCCCGACCGCTGAGGCCAGGTCCACAATATAACACACCTGCCAACTGGTGTAAGTAGTCCCTTATACCACTAAAGAATTCTAAAATAACTCTAACAGAAAGTAAACTTAGGTAAACTAAAAGTTTAGTTCCAGGTCTTATAGATTGCCAGGAGCTCTGGGGGTGGGCAACCACCGCGTCGAGGGGATCCCCTCAAAATGGGGGGGAGCCCAGCCGAGGAGCACCCCGGCAACGCTCACTCAAAAGAGGTAATTTTATTAATCCCAACCGCTGGGGCCCGCATTAGGGTGCGCGAAGAGTGGAGGGGGGCTGCGGGAAGGGGAGGGGCAGTCTTCGCTCAGTGCCGGTCCGTTCCCGCGTGAGCCCCCGCCACTCCCCGACAGCCCCGCCCTGTGGGCGTCTGTGCCATCTCTGCAGTGTGAGGAGTCCCCGCCCCCCAGCCCGTGCTGCTCCACCTAAGGGGTACTTCACTTTGCGCCATGCTGCGTCGCGCGGGGATGTCAGTTCCCCGCGCCCGCACCTCGGCCTACCCCTTGCTGGTTACCAGTCTTGTTTATGGCACATTGCACGGACAAAATCACTTTGGCTGGGCCATTCAGTTGTAAACACCGCCCGACACAGACCCCCCCTCCCCAAACCCCCCCCGGGCACCGTGTCCCCTCTTCCACCCCCACCCCATCAGCTAAACAAATGCCTGTCCAAGAAAATATATTTATGTTTATGCGGTTTAGATATGTCCTGCTATCGATGAGGGCCCCCATACGTCCCGTGTATACGATGCATTGTTCGCTGCCCCTTTGCTAGTCCCGCCAGGGGCCTCAGGGTTCCTCCGACTCTGTGACCATGGAGAGGGCCTCTGTCTGCCGTAGTGGTGCTTGGAATTCCTCTGGCAGGTCCAGGCCGAACTCCCGGAGAAAGGCGGGAACATCGGTGGATGGTAACAATACCATCGGCCCTGGACCCTTGAAGACCAGAATCTTGAAGGGGTAACCCCAGGCAAAACGTATGCCGTTGCTCCTCAATAGGTCCGTTACTGGTTTCCATTCCTTCCTCCGAAGTAGTGTGGCCGGCGCCACGTCTTGGTAGAGTTGTAGCACGGTCCCCTCATGCTCGTAGGCCCCCACCCTGCTGTGTCGCAGTATGGCTTCTTTGGTCTTATAGTAGTGCCATTTGACGATGACATCTCATGGGGGGCTGTTTTTCGGCCCACGGGCCCTCAGAGCCTGGTGTACCCTGTCCACCAGCCATAGGTGATCTGGGATGTCAGGGAGGCTGCGTTTGAAGTTGGCGACTAGTGTGTCTTCTAGGACTGCGTCTCCCACCGTTTCCGGCAGGCCTCGGATGCGCAAGTTGTTTCTCCTTGATCGATTGGAGATATCCTCCAGTTCCAGCTCTAGATCAATGATCCTGGAGGAGAGTTTGTTCGGAAGGGTTGCGGCCTTGTTATGTGCTGAGACCACGGTCCCCAGTTGTTTTTCGATTTGAGTGGTGCGCGCCCCTATGGCTGCTATTTCGGCTTTGACATCCGTGGCAGTTCTCTTAATTTCTGCGGCCAGGTAGCCTTTTACTTCTGCAAGAGATTGCAGGATGGCACTAGAGAATGCCTCCTGGTGAGAGTCTCCCATCCGGGGGGACCCAGTGGGGTGCGCCGTGCCAGAGCTTGTGGTTGCGGGCGCGCCACGTGCAGCAGGCCTTTGGGTTGCGAACATATCCACAACTGATTGTGCTTCGTTGGCGCCTCTCTTTTTCGGCAGCTTGCGGTTGGACATCCGTTCTTTCGGTCCGATCGCACTCACGGGGCGTGTGGGGTGAGTTTCGCGGGCCCAAAGTCGGGGCCAGTGCTGGTTACTGTGCTTTTGTGAGCGCCGGGGTGCAGAGCACTAGCTCTATGCGGTCATCTTCACCGGCGTCCAAACCACGCCCCCGCTTGTATGGTTTTTGAACATCATTTTTTTTAGCATTTTCATTTACTGATATCCAGCTGAGAAGGGAACAAGACTGCTATTTAAAATTTTCATATTTCTTGACCATCATTTTCAGAGTGTTATTTCTATTTTATTTCATTGTATGCACTGTTCTTACCACACTCCATCTCTTATGCTCACAGTTTGAATGTGCACTATTTATTTATGCCTGTTGAGGGCAGTTTTAAAGTAAATCATAGAATGTTTTGAGTTATCTGGTAGAAGATCTCCTAGAACGTGTAGGATTCCATTCCTATTAGTATTTTTTTTTTCCTATACATTTAACCAGTTTCAAGACAGTTTGCACTCTGCAAAGCCCAATTCAAAACTCCAATATATTTGTAGAGCACAGCAGTCCTATGAGTCTGTTAGCAAATGGGGAAACATGGTAAGCCCAACCAGGAGGGGGGAGAGGAGTCATCCAAATGGTTCTTGTGTACCTGCCTTCGCAAAACAGAACACCCTTCTAGGTCATGACCATTATCGGTGAGAAGGAGGCTAACCTGCAGTCCTCTCCAAGTGCCAAAGTAACAGATATCAAACAAATTAGTGAGCTAGGCCCTGGGGAGATAGCACAGCTAAGCGAACAAGGGCACATGTAGGAGTGTGGGGATAGATGCATGGGATTGGTTGGGAAAGAGTGTGTGGGTGGGATTATGTTCTGTGTAAGTTAGTGTGGGGGAGGTCTTACCTCAGTGCCACTTGGGATTCGGGCCAGCAAACAGCTTCCCTCCCGCCCGCCCTATTAGTATTAGTCACAGCTAGCCGGGGGTATGTCCTTGCCAATTGAGTTTGAGGGGTTACGTTTAAGTATATGGAATGAAATGAACAAGTTTTTAAGGTCTCAACCTCCCCTGCTTCAAACGGTTAACATTAGGTTGCCTGAGGTGTCGTGCCCATCGAGCGTGGATAAGGTCAGCTGATAGTGGGCATTGGAAGGATATGATTTATGTCAAGGAGGGAGGTGAGAGGAAGTGGTGATTAGGAACCACTGTATGTTTATTGGCAAGGACGGTTGGGTCACTGTATAACACTATGTGTGGAGTTATATATGTATATATGTTAATTTATGCTTATTTATGCCATATGACCTTTTTACAAAACAAGGAATAAACAAGGTGTGTCATTTGTGAGCCTTGAAGCTCATTCAGCCACTATATATATATACAATATACTGCATGATAAAGGGAAGAGTGAGAAAACCCATGTGTATGTACTGAGTATTCACCCAACTATATGGCTTTTTCCATTTGTAAGCCTTCCTGGTTGTTTTTTTTTTTTTTTTCATTTTTATTTGTGATCTCATCTACATTTGCCCTTTGGTTGACTGGACTTTTACAATTAACATTGTATTGATCATGTGAGTAGGAGTATAACAGGAATGGGTTTGCATCCATTCAAAATTAAATGGAGTTTAAAATCAGATGTTTTAGTTGTGTGTTTATACATGATTAAAGGGTTTCTCCAACCGCAAGACATATCTAGATATACCACCCTCCTCCCCAAATGGAGTGTTTAAAGCAAAAACGCCGCACATCCAGGTGTGGTCATGGTGGTTGGAGTAACACTTTAAGGTCATAACATATTTTATGTTTGTACTAGTCCATAAGTAGCATCTTGTCATTAGCTAAGACATCAAATCTCCAAGATTGACAAAGAATTTTCATAAGCCTGGGATGCATCAAACACTATTGCTAGAATGCTACCAATAGCCTTCCATGCACCTAACACAACAAGCACTGGGTAGAGAGCCTACGTGAAGCCAGGGGCTTTAGGGCAGCCCAAAGAAATGTACAGATAGTTGCCTCATCATTAGGGACGGACTGGGGATACTATGCCAGCCTCATATGTCATTGCGCTATATATTGTTGCATGTTATATGTAAGACTATGTCTTGCCACCCCAGATGATTGAGTAATATAAATATATTATTATTATTACATGTTGAGTTATCAGTCGCTTCGGTAATACATGCTGAATTGTCAGTCGCTTCGGTAATACATGCTGAATTGTCAGTCGCTTCGGTAATACATGCTAAATTATCAGTTGCTTCAATACTATTACAAGAGATACAAAATGAGATGGCTTTGTTAGGCTAGCTGACCGCACTGGATAGGACAAATATAGTGCAACCACCAGTACGGAGTATTATCAAGGGAGCAAAACATGCTTTATATAGTAAAGCAAAAAAAGGGTGTAAAACAGACTAACACATGTAAAAAGCATTTAGGTGGAGTATCTGGCGTTGTGCACTAAGGATATGCCCCCCTGGGTGGCTGGAAAGAGTCCACAATAGTCACCCTCATCCGATGCCCCGCAAAGGGAGGATGCTGGGACTAGCTGGTGAGTAGCTTGAGGCAGGTGTAGGGTAAACCTGGAGGGGGTTAAGTGTGGCAACCCTCCAGCCCCGGGCTGTGGGGAGGGCCTGCATCAGTGTCCCATGGACCTGGGTACTCACAATTGAGGCCAGGTCCGTCTCTGGCGGGATACAGCAGTGTCGCCGGGTTGGGTTAGAATCTTCCGCCTCGTGGGTGATGCGTAGGGGGATTAACCCCGGCGGCTATCGGCCCAGGTGGGCTCAATACCTCTCCGCTCTTCCTTCCTCCCTTCACTCTGCTTTGGGTTGCTGCTTTGCTTCGGGCCTCCAGTTGTGCCCAGAAACGGGCGAAGATTGCATCTAGTCGCAGCCTTGTGTGATCGAGCGCTTCATGTTGCCTCTGGTGCTCAAAGTTGGGAGACCAGTCCGCCATCTTGAGAGGAACCTCGTGGTTTGCGTCCCAGTGGAGGTCGTCGCTTTAGGTAGGTGGGTTGCGTGGAGCCAATCAGCGGGGACCGGGATAACCCCCGCCGGTCCAGAGGGGGGGGGAGGCTCAGGTTGCTTGTTGCTGCTGCAGGGACAGAACCGGGTGAGCGGCCGTCTCACTTCGATTCATTCCGGCGCAGGCTGCAAGCCTCGGACTGTGTTGTTCAGGGTCCAGGGAGCTTATGTGGGGTATCAGCGTGGAGTGCAGTGTCCCCCGATTGCAATTATCGCTGTTAGCTGCCTGGGTATTGCGAGTAATAGGGGTTTTTGCCCCAAAATCTGCTGCCAGTCGTGGGAGCTCCAGCCAGGCACGTCTGCTCTGCTCGGCAGTTAAGCTCTGCCCCCCATAAAGCATACTTTTTAATTGATTTCGGAACTGCTGCATCCTTTCCGACTTGACGTAATTCGGTAACATTTCAGGCACTTTCTGCTTATACCGGGGGTCTAGTAGCGTGGACACCCAGTACAGGTCGTTCTCCTTCAGCCTTTTTATACGAGGGTCCCTCAACAGGCACGACAGCATGAAAGACCCCATTTGCACAAGGTTGGATGCCGAGCTACTCATGTCATGTTCCTCGCCCTCAGTGATCTCTCTGAAGGTATGTTCTTCTCCCCAGCCACGTACAACACCACGGGTACCAGATAGGTGACAACGAGCACCCTGGGATGCCTGTTGTGGTTGGTCTTCCTCCTCCTCCTCAAAGCCACACTCCTCCTCTGACTCCTCTTCCTCACAATCCTCTTCCAGCGTTGCCGCAGGTCCAGCAAGCGATGCTGATAAGGTTGTTTCTGGTGGTGATGGTGACCACAACTCTTCCTCTTCCTCTTCACGCTCATCTACAGCCTGATCCAGCACTCTTCGCAGGGCACGCTCCAGGAAGAAAACAAATGGTATGATGCCGCTGATGGTGCCTTCGGTGCGACTGACTAGGTTTGTCACCTCCTCAAAAGGACGCATGAGCCTACAGGCATTGCGCATTAGCGTCCAGTAACGTGGCAAAAAAAATCCCAGCTCCGCAGAGGCTTTCCTAGCACCCTGGTCATACAAATACTCGTTAACAGCTTTTTCTTGTTGGAGCAGGCAGTCAAACATTAGGAGTGTTGAATTCCAACGTGTCGGGCTGTCGCAAATCAAGCGCCTCACTGGCATGTTGTTTTGCCGCTGGATATCGAAAAAGTGCGCCATGGCCGTGTAGGAACGCCTGAAATGGCCACACACCTTCCTGGCCTGCTTAAGGACGTCCTGTAAGCTTGGGTACTTATGCACAAAGCGTTGTACAATCAGATTACACACATGTTCCATGCACGGCACATGTGTCAACTTGCCCAAATGCAATGCCGCCAACAAATTTCTTCCGTTGTCACAAACCACTTTGCCGATCTCCAGTTGGTTCGGAGTCAGCCACTGATCCACCTGTGCGTTCAGGGCGGACAGGAGTGCTGGTCAGGATGTGGAACAGTACCTGGGGAGCTGGGGGGGTGCCGTTGATGTGGAGCAAGACGCAGCAGCAGAAGAGGACTCAGCCGAGGAGGTTATGGAAGAGGATGGAGTAGGAGGAGTAGAGGAGGTGGCAGCAGGCCTGCCTGCAAGTCGTGGCGGTGTCACCAACTCCTCTGCAGAGCCACGCATTCCATGCTTGGCAGCCGTCAGCAGGTTTACCCAATGCACAGTGTAGGTGATATACCTGCCCTGACCATGCTTTGCAGACCAGGTATCAGTGGTCATATGGACCCTTGCCCAAACACTGTGTGCCAGACATGCCATTACTTCCATTTGCACAATCGAGTACAGGTTGGGAATTGCCTTTTGTGCAAAGAAATTTTGGCTGGGTACCTTCCACTGCGGTGTCCCAATAGCTACAAATTTTTTGAACGCCTCAGACTCCACCAGCTTGTTTGGTAAAAGCTGGCGGGCTAAGAGTTCAGTCAAGCCAGCTGTCAGACGCCGGGCAAGGGGGTGACTTTGTGACATTGGCTTCCTACACTCAAACATGTCCTTGACAGACCCCTGACTGTGGGCAGATGAGCAGGAACTGCTCAAGGCGAGAGACGGAGGGGCGGATGGTTGAGAGGGGGCAAGGACGACAGCAGTGGTTAACGTGGCTGAAGATGCTGGACCAGGAGGAGGATGGCGGCTTTGAGTTTGTGTGCTGCTTGTACTCATGTGTTGATCCCATAGGTGTTTGTGATGTGCGATCATGTGCCTTCGCATAGCAGTTGTACCCAGGTGGGTGTTGGACTTCCCACGACTTTCTTTTCTTTTGGCACAGGTTGCAAATGGCATCGCTGTTGTCAGAGGCAGACACACAAAAAAAATGCCACACTGCTAAGCTCTGCAATGACGGCATTCTGGTGGTGGACGCAGCATGCGTTGATTGGCGTGCTGTCTGGCTGAACCCGGGTGCCGATGCATGCTGTCTGACTGTGCCACTAGCTCCTTGCGACCACCTCCCCCTGCTTCCAACTCGTCTCCTCCTCCTCCTCTCTGTCTCCCCATCTGAACTTTCCCCCTGTTCTTCTTCTCTTCTAGCGGGCACCCACGTGACATCCACGGACGCATCGTCATCATCAAACGCTTCACTTGTATCTGCCAACTCAGCAAAGGAAGCAGCAGTGGGTACAACATCATCATCATCACACCGAACGTGTGTAATGCTGCCTGACTGAGACATATCCCTGTTATCTACATCCTCTGACAATAATGGTTGCGCATCACTCATTTCTTCCAACTGATGTGTAAATAACTCCTATGACATACCAAGTGAAGCGGCTGTGGTGCTAGTGTTGTTGGTTGCGGCAGGCGGGCGAGTGGTAACTTGAGAGGTGCCCGAAGCTAAGCTGGAGGAGGATGGTGCGTCGAGGTTCCGAGCGGAAGCTGTAAAAGATTGGGTGTCCTGTGTTAGCCAGTCAACTATGTCCTCAGAACTTTTCAAGTTCAGGGTACGTGGCCTCCGTGGCGAACGCGAACAAGCGATGTTCGCCAGGAACTATTCGCCAGCGAACAGTTCGGGACATCACTACTGTAGTATTCTACTAGTCTAGTTAGTGAATTTAGGTAAATCAACCGTACAGATAAATATGCTGGATTCAAATCTAGTCCGACACTTTAAGAGTATGTGTGTGTTGTGTATAAATGTATTGATATGTGTTAAACTCTATGAAAGAATAAACTATTTGTGTATATTTGCGTAGTTCCTTTGCAATCATTTCCCAGATTAACCATATGAACCCATCAATAACTTTGCATTATTTAACAGATAATGACATTTAGCTAAAAAGGCCACTTGCTTCCTGAAATTTTAGAGCATGATTAAATTTGCAAAAGGGATTATGTGCTCAGTTACAAAAAAACAAAAACAGCAGGATACTATTATTTTATGGATTGTGTTACCAACATTAAAATTATAAAGGATCATCCTATTTATATAAAATGGCTTTAAGTGTTGTTGAAGGAACAATTCAATTCAGCTTAAGTTTAGTTAGACTAATAGAAAACATCTGCAGAGGTGAGTTTGAAAAACCAGGAAAAATACCTATTAATTATTGTCCAAGGAAATCTCCATGTTATAGCAAATGTACACAAAGGTTTATTTTTATTCTCATCTGTCGGTTTTAAGAGCAATGACTAAGAGTTGACTTCCAGCTATATTTATTAATTGTGTAATATTTTGATTATTTATGATATATTGATATGTTTTTTATATATCCAATATTTTAATCTCTTGAAAAAAACAATCACTTTAAAAGCTTATCCAAAAATATTAAATTGAGGACAGTTTCTACCTGAGACAATGAGGTACATTAAAATCCAATGTAAGAAACCAAGCAATATCATTTCTAATTGCATTTCCTAAAACGGTCTCTGATAGATGCTATCCAAAGTTATTCAGCAGGGCTTTCAATCTCCTCCTGCCACCATACAAGTTTCACTGAGATAATTAGTAACAGTTACAACCTGAGACAATGGGGTACACTAAAATCCAATGTATGGAACCAATCAATAGCATTTTAGCATTGCGCTTCCTAAAACGGTCTGACAGATGCTATCCAAAGCTATCCAGCAGGGCTTTCAATCTCCTCTTGCCAACCCACAAGCTACATTTAAAGGTTTCACTGAGATAATTAGTCATTGTTACTACCTTGGACAACGGGGTACATTAAAATACAGTGTTGGAAAAGACCAGCCATGACCAAACTACTCCCAACCACAGCCCTCACCCTGCCAACATGGGACAAATACTGCCGCAAATTGGGCTGGTCGCATAAAACATCGCCCGCCACACCCATAAAAGCTCTACCCTATGTGATACCAAACTTCAATTGCAACCTATGGCACCGACATGGTGTGACACACCTACACCAGCTGCTTCAGGGAAACACGCTTAGACACTTAGCGGATTTATCATCCGCATACAATCTGCCACCGATGGCTTCCTTCTCCTATATGCAATTACAATCATGGCTCAACAAACAAGTCTTGACAATTAATGATAATGTACAGGGGCCAGAGCTGACGATGGTAGAGAAAATATGCTCACGTCTCTCAACCCCAAAAAAACTGATATCTGAACTATATCGAACAATGCACCCCCCAAGAGACCACGCAAAACTCTCATTTATTGCAGCGTGGGAGAGGGAATTCGAATATACCCTTAGTGTGCAACAGTGGAGGGAGATCCTTCTAGCACATCACTCGCTATCCAAATGCACATCCCATATGGAACTATCCCGAAAAGTCCTATACCGGTGGTACCTGGTGCCTACACGCCTAAAAACATCTTACCCACAAGCTTCAGATCTATGCTGGAGGTGCCAACAACACAGAGGCACAATGCTCCACATTTGGTGGAACTGTCCTTTACTAACAGCATATTGGGACAATATAGAATCAATTATTCAAGATAGCACAAAAATACTGCTACCCCGCAAACCAGAAACATACCTCCTCCAGCTCTTTCCACAAGGGATCCTAAGCAGGCAAAAATACTTAATATATCATATAATTCTGGCTGCACTAACAGTCATCAGTAGACATTGGAAATCCACCACCCAACCCCAAATATCAGAATGTATACAGATAATAGACATAACTAAACGCTACGAATTAGCAACCAGATACTCAGAAAACACAAAAAAACAAATTTGGCCACAGGCCTGGGAAGCCTGGCAAAAATACATAGAGAATAAAGAATCATCCCCAAATGAGACGACAGTAGCAAAGACCTACGGATCGACAGCTGTGCCCCTTCAAGTCTGAACTTGTAAACTAATATACTCATTTGAACAACCATGAGGTCCGAATTAAAACTGGTCATGACGAAACTCGCACCATATACGCAAGAAGAACTAAAAACCCTGCAATAGAAACACCAGCTGCCGATCACCTGGGAGTCAACCCCCCCCCCACCCTCCCTTTCCCCCCCTCTCTTCTTTTAAGGTTCCCTCCTACCCCAAAGGTTATTCCAAGTTTATCCTTCCTAGTGGTACACCAGACATAAAAACCTTGAACCCTATACGAAGAAAGTGCCCGATCGTCCAGGCACCCTGTAAGGTTGTACAAACGCCCCTCAAGACCTTGAGAAACCCAAATAGGTGGCCACATATACTGTTACTATTAATCGACTGTCGATTTGTTGCATTTAAATAAACATGTGATGTGTTATCAAGTCAAGATATAAGTGAAATATAAAGTGTCAACCACTATTCCCTATCTCCCTCTTCTCTTCTGTACCCCAAAACTCAATAAAAATTGTCAATGATAAAAAAAATAATAAAAAAAAAAAAAAATACAGTGTTGGTATGTAATCAATATAATTTTTTGACTTTAGTGCGCAATCACACGACTGTTATAAAACCATGACTTGCTTATTGATCTTCTGATGTCAAGCTAGACATGCTGATATTGTGCGGTTAACTTAAAAACAAAACAAAAACACCTTTTGGTTACATACAACCAAGTGAATTAATGCGGTCAAAATAGATGAAAGGTTTGTATTGAACATTATGTTGCATACAGGGGCGTATTAGCCGCGAGGCAAACAAGGCATTTGCCTTGGGCGGCATTTTCCAGGGGGCGGCAAAAAAAGCCGCCCCCAAATGCCCAAGGCAAATGTCTTGTTAGCCTCGCGGCTAACAAGACATGCTGGGCGGTCGGGCGGCATTGGCGGGCGGCTGGCGAGGGAGCACTTCCTCTGAGCTGTCTGTTTAGCTCCCTCGCGCACCGCAGAGTGAGGCTGGGAGCCGGAATATGACGTCATATTCCAGCTCCGCCTCCCAGCCTCACTGTGCGGCGTGCGAGGGAGCTGAGCAGACAGCTCAGAGGAAGTGCTCCCTCGCCAGCCGCCCGCCAATGCCGCCCGACCGCCCAGCAGCCACTGGACCACCAGGGAGAAAGATGACCGCCCCCCCCCAGCATTCCCAAAGGTAAGGAGGCTGCGGGGGTTAAAGTAAAAAAAAGTGTTAATGTGAGTGAGTGTGAGTGTGTGTGTCTGTTAGTGAGTGTGAGAGTGTGTCTGTGTGTGAGTGTGTGTCTGTTAGTGAGTGTGAGTGTGTGTCTGTTAGTAAGTGTGAGTGTGTGTCTGTTAGTGAGTGTGAGTGTGTGTCTGTTAGTAAGTGTGAGTGTGTGTCTGTTAGTGAGTGTGTGTCTGTTAGTGAGTGTGAGTGTCTGTTAGTGAGTGTGAGTGTGTGTATGTCTGTTAGTGAGTGTGAGTGTGTGTGTGTGTCTGTTAGTGAGTGTGTGTGTCTGTTAGTGAGTGTGAGTGTGTGTGTGTGTGTGTCTGTTAGTGAGTGTGAGTGTGTGTGTGTGTGTGTCTGTTAGTGAGTGTGAGTGTGTGTGTGTCTGTTAGTGAGTGTGAGTGTGTGTGTGTGTGTCTGTTAGTGAGTGTGAGTGTCTGTTAGTGAGTGTGTGTGTGTGTGTCTGTGAGTGTGTGTGTGTGTCTGTGAGTGTGTGTGTCTGTGAGTGTGTGTGTCTGTTAGTGTGTGTGTCTGTTAGTGTGTGTGTATGTTAGTGTGTGTGTATGTTAGTGTGTGTGTGTCTGTTAGTGTGTGTGTGTCTGTTAGTGTGTGTGTGTGTGTGTGTGTGTGTCCGTTACTGTGTGTGTGTGTTTGCCTGTGAGTGTGTGTCTGTGTGTGTCTGTTAGTGTGTGTGTTTGCCTGTGAGTGTGTGTGTATGTTAGTGAGTGTGTGTGTGTCTGCTAGTTTGTGTCTGCTAGTGAGTGAGTGTGTGTCTGTTAGTGAGTGTGTTTGTCTGTTACTGAGTGTGAGTGTGTCTGTTAGTGTGTGTGTCTGTTAGTGTGTGTGCCTGTTAGTGTGTGTGCCTGTTAGTGTGTGTGCCTGTTAGTGTGTGTGCCTGTTAGTGTGTGTGCCTGTTAGTGTGTGTGCCTGTTAGTGTGTGTGCCTGTTAGTGTGTGTGCCTGTTCGTGAGTTTGAGTGTGTCTGTTAGTGTGTGTGTTTGCCTGTAAGTGTGTGTGTATGTTAGTGAGTTAGTGTGTGTCTGTTAGTGTGTGTGTTTGTCTGTTACTGAGTGTGAGTGTGTTTGTCTGTTACTGAGTGTGAGTGTGTCTGTTAGTGTGTGTGTGTTTCTGTTAGCTAGTGTATGCGTATCTGTCAGTGAAGGTGTGTGTGTGTAATTAGAATGTGGGGCGGGGTAAAGGTTGGGTGGGGTGGGGCGCGCGGGGGGGGGAGGGGGGCGCCTGAGTTTTGTCCTGCCTAGGGCAGCACAAAACCAGGATACATCACTGACTGGAAGCCTATGTAATAGAGTTCATAAAACACTCGGCATAGACATATCAAGATACGGAAAGCCCCTGGAAAGATGCCACAGAATTTTTAAACCACCTTGAATCCACAGTTCTAAGCCTTGTGATGTTATCATTTGCTGCATATCATCCAGACTCAAAGATCAAATTATAAAAAAAAACACCGATTTACCTACTGCATATGCAAAAATAAAAATATCTGTCCTTCCATACCAGACCTGAAAGAAGATGCTAAGCGGATTTAACAAAGCTTTTACGAAATAAATAACTCAAATACAAATGGGGATACCCTACGGAAATTATTATTTCTTATGAATACAGCACAATTGTATGCAAATCCCCTGAAAAACTCGAAAGTTGGCTTAAAGAAAAAAATGTATAAAGAAAGAGAGACCTTAGGAAGAGAAAAAGAAGAGAGGAAACATATATACCTATATATGTAACGATTGCACCTTATACCACAGACACAGCTCACTTTCAAATTAAAAAATACTTAAAGGGACACTATAGTCACCAGAACAACTACAGCTTATTGAATTTGTTCTGGTGAGTACAATTATTACCTTCAGGCTTTTTGCTGTAAACACGGTCTTTTCAGAGAAAATGTAGTGTTTACATCACAGCCTAGTGATAACTTTACTGGCCACTCCTTAGATGGCTGTTAGAGATCCTTCCTGGGTCATGGCTGCCTAAAATGCATCCAAACATTCAGTATCTACACCCTCTGCATGCAGACACTGAACTTTCCTCATAGAGATTCATTGATTCAATGAATCTCTATGAGGAGATGATGATTGACCAGTGCTGTGTTTGAATCATGCTGGCTCTGCCCCTGATCTGCCTCCCTGTCAGTCTCAGCCAACCCTTTGGGGAAGTATTGTGATTGGATCAGGCCACCACTTCTGATGATGTCAGCAGACTGCTTGTTTTATTTTAGGCAAACAGCATGCAGATCTACAGCTTCTGGCTTGAATACAGTAAGATTTTGCTATATTTATGGAGGCATGAGGCAAGGGGGGCTAGATGGTGGTTTAAACACTAGTGGGTCAGGAATACATGTTTGTGTTCCTGACCCTCTAGTGATCCTTTAATACACCAACACTTTAAAATAGAACAGGTAGAGAGAGAAGAAAGCTGAAGGAACACAAAGTAGAAGTGCAGTATCATTCACAGTTATAAATTATTGATCACAATGAAGACTATATAAACAGAGGGAGGGAGAGGGAGGGCAGAGAAGGGGAAGAAGGGGTGAAGAGGAAGTATGTAAGGGCACTAGAATTTATACTACACAAAAAAATGTTAGATTACCACATATATTAACATGGCAATCATTAGAACCTAACAGACACATTAAGAAAGATTATAATATAACAAATGGCACACTAACTTGCATACAAATTATATGTAAATCTACTTTTTTTCCCTATCTTCCCTCTGATATGAGAAGAATTTTTGTGTTCTTTTCCCCACCTCCACCAGAAGGAGGGAAAAGGGGGACTGATTAAGAAGGGAGGAGTTAAGATAATGGGAAAAATTAAGGAGTATTTTAAGAAAAGAATATTATTTAATAGATCGGGAAAACAAAATATTTACAACAGATTTGATCATTCTGAATGAATTCAAAATTATATTTTTGGCTCAAGTGATTAAATATTGGAAGCGCTAAGTGGTTCCGATTTCATGCAATGCTCCTGATGTGAATGAGCAAGAGAAGGAGAATCAGACTGAAGAATGATATGATTAAACTTTAATAAAGGGGTAATACAGGGGAAATAAAGGGAAAGGGGGGGAGAGATTTTCTTTTCTTTTTTGTTCTCTCTATCTTAGAAGGAATAAGCGCTCCAAAATGTTCCTCTGCTCTTGATGCCATTTGTATATGGCAATTATCTCCCGGTGCCTTGTTTTGGGAAGGTACACATAGAGACATTTGTACCCTAAGAAAAGAAAGAAGGGCTAGAGGGTTGCAGATTGAAAAACTGCTCTGCAAGTGTTTGGACGGTGACTAGATAGAGAGCAAAAAACTAGAGCAATATACTCTTTATTAGTCCCTCATAAGGAACAACACGGAGAAAAATTCCTTATACTAATAGGTGACAAACAAAAGTAAAATAGGACCATACGAACTATCACAGTAACAAATCCAAAGTAATGATCAGAGTGAATGACTATCTAAATAGTACGTTTCAAATTGTTGCAAAGAATGTAGAATGTACAGGCTATGTAAATGATCCAAGGGATTTGGAGGGGATATAGTGGACCAGTATTAGGCAGACGGGTATATATGGCGATAGTATAGTAATATTATAGTGATCCCCGGATATTGAACCGAGAGACCAGGCCACTATTATAATACCCTTATGCGGGGAAAAAATTCCAGTTCACAGATAATTGTACCCCTCGTTAAGATAAGATGGTGGTACGGAGATTCAATGGATAGCAGAAAAAACTGTAAAGTAAAGTCAAAACAAGACCCAAATAGGGATATAGTAATGGTCTAGAGGTATAACAACTAAGTAGCCATGGTACTTCTTAATGCCGAGATAGAGTCTAAATATCCCGGAGGATTAGGCAGTTAGTGTAACCAAAGACCAACATTTCCAAATAACAACGTACCAATTATCAATGTACATATGTGAATAAAAGTATCCAAATATCGGAGCCTTATGAGAGCAAACGTGCTGCTGTACTTTAGGAGATTTGGGGGTGGGGTGTCCCTAAAGTGAAAATATTAAGGCTAAAAGTAATAACTGATTGAAATCCTCTAACTAAAGCGAGAAATCAACTGATGAGCATTCAATGGTCCTAGCATAAATATGGTCCCCAAATCTCATAACCAAGATACAGACATAGGTCACTGTACATAATTCAGACTAGAATCGAATGATACGCAATCACACGTTGAATGTAAGTGATCTAATAGTGGTAATGGTTAAGTCAAAAAGAAAGTTAGTAATAGTCGAATGCCACCTCATTCTTCTTTAGGCGGTTTCAATCAGTAGGTACAAGGGGTAAGCCTGGGGTGGTCAATTGACCGAAGGTCCAATTAGTATTGGACCTAGGTGATTACAATACAGACAGAAAGCTAACAGGGCAAGGTCAAAAGTAGTCAAAGGACTACAGACGATGAGGAAATAATGATGGATTCAAATGAACGGTGCAAATGAAAAGCCTTCATTAAGGCCTTTTGGTTGGAGGGTTTTAAGTTAATAAATCCAGAAACTCTCCCTTTGCCTCAAGAATCTATTGTAGTTACCCTTTCGTTTATCTTTTCGTACAAGTTCAAGTCCACAAAACCGAAGTCCTTGTGGGTTACCCGCATGATGTTCTTTTAAATGACGGCCAATGGAAGTATCAGTGGTCAATTTAGGGGACCTGCCATGTTCCTTGATGCGCTCTTTAAAAGGTCTGAAGGTTTTGCCTACATATTGTAACTTGCAAACACATGTTATGAGATAGACAATTCCAGCGGTATTAATGTTGAAAAATTACTTAATTTTAAAGGACTTTCTCCCATCGCTATCCATGACTTTACATTTGTACCCTAAGTAATGTGTCTTATTGGTTTTCAATGTATTTTTGTTGGGTTTTATTTGTAATGGGACTACAAGTTTGGCTATCGGACTCGGGACATGGGGAATTGACCAGAGGAGAATAACAATTTGGGAATATGGTTAGAATCACAACAATTAATGGCCAGGAACTCCACGTTTAAGAGAGCTGTTTTTGGGGAATATTTAAGGAAACAGAAAATTGATGTATGTGGAGTGCAGGAAACTCATTGGAAAAAGAGATAATATTGATTTAAAATGTAAAGTTCATTCGTTGGTCATGTCTGCATCCCTCGAACATCAGAAGAAAAAAAAATGGTGTGTGGCTTTATTGATATCTAAGAATTTTAATTTGAATAATATCTATACAGAACAAGAAAATGAGGAGAGATATATTGTCAATCTCACATATAACAATAATACAACGTATACATTAGTCAACCTTTATGCTCCAAACCAGTCATCGATCCCATTTATAAGTAATGTTTTAAAGAGAATAAAGACTATTAAACAAGGAATTCTGATGATGATTTTAAGGAGATTTCAATTGTATATTTGATCCATTATTGGATAAAAAATTATAAAAACTATTACTGGCCAGATAAGAGATAAAGTAATAATAAGACACTCTCAGAATTTCAGACAACTTATTCAAAATTACTCTTTATTAGATATTTGGCAAATTTTTCATCCTTCAGATTTGGATTTTACTTGTTTTTTGAAATCTTATTTTGCACATTCCCGCATAGATTTTATTTTGTGTGACTTCAAACTAGTTCATAAAAAAAAAATGATTAAAATAAATGAGATCACGTGCGCAAACCACTATGCAGTTATTATAGAGATTAAGGATTCCTTTTCCATCCCTAGACCAGAAAGGAGGCTAAATAATTATATTCTTTCAAACCCAGATAATATAGAATATATTAAAAACCAGACGGAGTCATATGGTGTGCATAAAGAGCAGTAATGAGTGGAATATTAATTAAATTAGTATACACAGATAAAAAATTGAGGGAAAAAGATCTAGCTGACTTACACATACAATTGTATAATCTCTCAAGAGACAATAAGGCATCCCCTTCTGAGTCATTGTCAAATAGAATTATAGCCTTAAAAAATAAGATAAATTAACTTCTAATAAATAAAACAAGTAAAACACTTGAAAGATTAAAAGCCACATTCTATTACAAAGGTAACAGGGCAGATAAAATGCTAAAAAAAAATAAAAATGAAAACTAAACAAAATAAAATTTCTAAAATCATATATAAAGATGAGACATGTCTATCCCCAGAAAAGATTGGGAATGCTTTCAATTATTATTATCATCGGCTATATAATCTAACTTGCACTCAAAGGGACTCTAGGGAATACTTTGCGAATAAGACTCTTCCGAAGATTACAAAGATACAACTGAGTAAATTAAACGCTCCAATTACTCTAAATAAAATTAATAGCCACAACTCTATTTTGTCTTTTGTTTTTCTCATAGCCCAAGTCTGTTTGTCTATGCACTTAATAGTTAAATTATACCTGGTAGAGAAAGAACAACTGCATCCTTAAGTCAATAAAAAGGGATCACATAAAAATACGTTTTAAAAATCAGGTCTCAAGCTCATAACAATTTAACATACGATCACAACATAGTGTCATACTAGTGCCCACTATTACTTCACTATATTACCTGTATCGTACATGTTCAATTGTATCGTGCGTCAGTCGGCTGCATATGTTTTGACTGTGAGGATTCCCTAAAACAGAAACATGAATACTGGACTCAAAGTACAATACTGTGTTCTTAGGTTGTTTTTATAAACACAAACACACACACACACATATATATATATTAAAAAAAAGTCCCCATTACAACTCTATCTACATATTTACAACTCCAAGCCGTGCACAACTTTTCAACCAATGGTGCCATTTACGGTATATATATCAAACAGAGTGTATTCAGACCAGTTAGACTCTTTTTTTTTGCTAATGCTACAACGGTTTAATTTGTTTTGTTCACAGTAATCTACACTCAATACCCCATAAGGACAAAAGAAAAAGATGATTGAAAAACCTCTGAAATATGACATTTACATAAATATTGAGACCCTTTGCTATGTCACTGAAGAGTTAACATGGATGTATTAAATTTCTCTGAATCATTATCATTCTTTGTGGGTGTTTTTCAGTGAACCTGAACGCAGCAAACTACAGAGATTTTCGTAAGGAAAAACTGTTTCACAGCATTGAGGACCTTGGACTGAGTCAAAGGTTCACCTTCCAACAGGATAATGACCGCAAGCGCACAGCCAAGAAAATGCAAGAGTGGCTTAGGGACAACTCTGAATAACCTTTAGTGGCCAACCAAAGCCTGGACCTGAAACCAAACATCTCTGGAGAGAGCTCCCATCTGACCTGACAATGCTTGAGAGGATCTGCAGAGATAAATTGCAAAAACGACCCAAAACTAGGTGTGCAAAGCTTGCTGCATCATACCCCAAAAAAAAGAGTAGAGGTGAAATCATGCTTCAAGTATTGAGTTAAGGGTCTGAATGTACACATGTACATATATACATATCCTATCATGGGGAAAAAAAAGTAGACACACTTTGGATTCCATGGTTTTACATATCATGTCATAATAACAATTATCTGTGTCTTGGCCGGTCTTAAAATTAGGTAAATACAACCTCAGATGAACAACTCATGACATATTACACTGTGTCATGATTTATTTAACAAAATTACAGCCAAAATGGAGACGTCATGTGTGAAAAGCTAAAGTACACCCTTACTGCTTCCATAATAATTTAGAGGCTAAGTAACAGACATGTGCTATTAATCAAAGGCCCTTGTTTAATCATCAGCAAGTGTGACAACCTCTATAAAAGCGTTTTAGCAGTTTGCCCTATAGTGTAACTGAATCCCCATATTTGTTTGTAAAGATATGTGATTTTGAGTGCCTTATAAAATGTAAGCTATATTTTTGTTTTTGTGTGTGCGCTGTTCCTTTAACTACATTTTGTATAAATTTTGGTCTTTACGGCAGCACCACTACATAGAAATCCATGTTCTGGGTGTGTCCCAAATTCCCTTGGGTGCTCCTTTGGAGGTGACCAGAGGAAAGCATAATTTGAGCAATCTCTGGAAGCAATTTAAACTGTAAGTATTGCATATTAGCATGTCAAATCTCCCATGTTAAAATTAGTGTAGGACCCACTGATATTGGGGTACTGGGACGTTGTGGTGGGCTTACAGAAAATGATTGCTTAAAGTTGTAGCTACTACAGGTTGTTCTATAAGCTGTTGAACCATAAGTTGTACTTAGTTTTTCACACATGGCTTCTCCATTTTGGCTTTATTTCTGAAAAATAAATCATAACACGGTGTAATAGGTCATGTGTTGTTCATCTGAGGTTGTATTTGCCTACTGTTAAGACCTGCTAAGGAACAGATGATTGTTATGTCCTGATATGTAAAACTTTACATATATACTTTATGAATTTTTCCCCATGATATATACACACATATGTATTGTTAGATAGAGGATTGAAGAATGTGTCTCATGTGAATGGGTTAATCTCAAGAGCAGTTATTAGGTGTTAGAATAGGGTATATGGGACAGGGTTAAGTGACGTATTACAGTCTGTAGCTAAATCCCCATTTTGCCCAAGCTAGGTTTTTTTAAAGCCTCTTAAATAATTCTGTAGATGTTGAAGGAATTCTAAAATTGATTCCAGAAGCACCCTTATAATATATGCATGTTTAGGTGTTTGCAGTCTTTCTGACAGACACACACACACCCATACACACCTAGCATAATGCAGTAATCTTATAGGCAGACATGTATCATTTGCAATCGAAACAGGTTTTCGGTCTTTAATCTTTTTGTCACAAACAGGTAAATGCACATTTCGCATTCTAAGAAAAAAAATTAAAAACTTCCACATATTGGAAAAAAATCCTTCAGCTTCATTTAACACATTCAGGAAGTACGGTGTTTTGTAATGATTAAGCAGGCATATGGCAATATAAACAAGATTAATGAATTTTAAAGGACATTTGTTATTACTGCTTAGAAACATAGAAACATAGAATGTGACGGCAGATAAGAACCATTCGGCCCATCTAGTCTGCCCAATTTTCGAAATACTTCCATTAGTCTCTGGCCTTATCTTATAGTTAGGATAGCCTTATGTCTATCCCATGCATGCTTAAACTCCTTTACTGTGTTAACCGCTACCACTTCAGCTGGAAGGCTATTCCATGCATCCACTACCCTCTCAGTAAAGTAATACTTCCTGATATTATTTTTAAACCTTTGTCCCTCTAATTTAAGACTATGTCCTCTTGTTGTGGTAGTTTTTCTTCTTTTAAATATAGTCTCCTCCTTTACTGTGTTGATTCCCTTTATGTATTTAAATGTTTCTATCATATCCCCCCTGTCTCGTCTTTCCTCCAAGCTATACATGTTAAGATCCTTTAACCTTTCCTTGTAAGTTTTATCCTGCAATCCATGAACCAGTTTAGTAGCCCTTCTCTGAACTCTTTCTAAGGTACCAATATCCTTCTGAAGATACGGTCTCCAGTACTGCGTACAATACTCCAAGTGAGGTCTCACGAGTGTTCTGTACAATG
This sequence comes from Pelobates fuscus, assembly GCF_036172605.1. NCBI lineage: Eukaryota > Metazoa > Chordata > Amphibia > Anura > Pelobatidae > Pelobates > Pelobates fuscus. The sequence continues at coordinate 209,172,327 of NC_086320.1, read as the reverse complement.
GCATGAGCACTTCCCTCTTTCTACTGCTAATACCTCTCCCTATACAACCAAGCATTCTGCTAGCATTTCATTCTGCTCTATTACTTTGTCTGCCTACCTTTAAGTCATCAGAAATAATCACCCCTAAATCCCTTTCCTCAGATGTTGAGGTTAGGACTCGATCAAATATTCTGTACTCTGCCCTTGGGATTTTACGTCCAAGATGCATTATCTTGCACTTATCCACATTAAATGTCAGTTGCAACAACTCTGACCATTTTTCTAGTTTACCTAAATCATTAGCCATTTGGTGTATCCCTCCTGGAACATCAACCCTGTTACATATCTTAGTATCATCAGCAAAAAGACATACCTTACCATCAAGACCTTCTGCAATATCACTAATAAAAATATTAAAGAGAATGGGTCCAAGTACAGATCCCTGAGGTACCCCACTGGTGACAAGCCCAAGCTTCGAATATACTCCATTGACTACAACCCTCTGTTGCCTGTCACTCAGCCACTGCCTCACCCATTCAACAATATTGGAATCCAAACTTAAAGATTGCAGTTTATTGATAAGCCTTCTATGTGCAACAGTGTCAAAAGCCTTACTGAAATCTAGGTAAGCAATGTCTACTGCACCACCCTGATCTATAATTTTAGTTACCCAATCAAAAAAATCAATAAGATTAGTTTGGCATGATCTCCCTGAAGTAAACCCATGTTGTCTCTGATCTTGAAATCCATGTGTTTTTAGATGTTCAACAATCCTATCCTTTAACATGGTTTCCATCACTTTCCTCACTACTGAAGTAAGGCTTACTGGCCTATGGTTGCCCGACTCCTCCCTATTACCTTTCTTGTGAATGGGCACAACATTCGCTAACTTCCAATCTTCTGGGACTACTCCTGTTATCAATAATTGGTTAAATAAGTCTGTTAATGGTTTTGCTAGTACACCACTAAGCTCTTTGAATAGCTTTGGGTGTATTCCATCAGGTCCCATTGACTTATTTGTCTTTACTTTTGACAGTTGAAATAGAACCTCCTCCTCTGTAAACTCACGTGTAATAAATAACTAATTTATCCTTTTTCTTAACTGAGGTCCCTCTCCTTCATTTTCATCTGTAAATACCTAACAAACATATTAATTGCGGCAGTCAGCTAGACCTTTATCCTCTTCTACATACTTTCCTTTTGTTTTTAATCTAACTAATCCTTGTTTTACTTTTCTTTTCTCATTTATGTATCTAAAAAAGTTTTGTCCCCCTTTTTTACTGACTGTGCTATTTTCTCTTCTGTGTGTGATTTGGAAGCTCTTAGCCTCTTTCTGCCTAATCTTATAGGTCATTCTGTCTTCCTCACTCTGGTTTTTTTTTTTAAATTACTAAATGCTAACTTTTTGTTTTTTTACTATTTTGGCCACATCTGCGGAGTACCACAGTGGTTTCTTGAATTTTTTGCTTTTACTGACAAGCCTAATGCAATTTTCTGTTGCCTTCAGTAGTGCAACTTTTAAATGATCCCATTTCTCTTGGACGCCATTTAAATTGCTCCAGTCTGACTTCTTTACACATATTCTAATTTTAGAAAAGTCTGTTTTTCTAAAGTCTAAAACTTTTGTTTCTGTGTGGTGTGACTCAGTCACTGTTCTTATATTAAACCACACTGATTGATGATCAATGGATCCTGAACTTTCACCTACAGTTATATCTGATACCAAATCTCCATTTGTTAACACTAAATCTAGTATGGCCTCTTTACGAGTTGGCTCCTCAACAACTTGTTTTAGAGACAATCCCAGTAGGGAGTTTAGAATATGTGTGCTCCTGGCACAATCAGCTATTTTTGTTTTCCAATTCACATCAGGAAGATTAAAGTTACCCATGATGATAACGTCCGCCTTCATTGTCATTTTAGCAATTTCCTCGACTTAGAGGTAAAGAGACAGCATATTTTGATATTGAAACAGTAGAATCCTTTCAATTAAAAAGCAGATGTTCTAAAACGTATCCATGTAAAGATACATTCTTTAGACTGATAAAAGATGTTATAGCTGGCTAGAATGTTACATTTCTTTTAATGAGCAATGATTAATGCAATTGTAACATAAAGTAGTCTTAATGGCAATTTCTTCACATTAACTGCACTTCTTGAACTAATGTTGGCAATGTAAAAAAAAAAAATGGGAGAAAAGTACTTATACTGACCATAAACATTTCTGGACAAGTCGCTCATAAATTGTTCTAGTAGACTTTGGGGGAAAAGTGTTGTCCCGACATGATCAAGGTAAGTCATATCTGCAAAATAGTAAAGAACCATTTAGTCACATAATAAAGTTTACTTTATTAGAACTACTATGTAGCTTAGTTATCTGCCATATAAAGATTAATATATCCCAGTTTTAATATACAGGGAGTCTATGTGGTTTATCCATTTTAAGTGACACTCCAGGCACTAACACAACAACTACGTATTTTATAGATATTGTCCTCATCTTCTTGTCCAGTTTATAGTTTTTGCAAAAATATACATGCGGAAACCATTTGTTTATTTAAATCAATAACTTTTTATTATTTTGTAAAGTAGACGTGCAAGTAGATACATATTTTTATTCCACATTCTGGCTTATTCTTGCTTTGTAGTGGAGGTTTTTGCCTAGGTCTTGCAAACAATGGTAGGATATGTGAATGTGCACTAGCTCTTGTTTAACTGATCAAATAATGGCTAACCCAAGTGAGCAGGTTTAAACCAGATAATGGATTGAAATTAAGTATTTACTTAGACAATAAAATTATAACACTCAGAAATTTTAAATGTGTAATCTTGTATTTTAAATTATATTAACAATGGCTGGACTTTTTGCACAACATCAATGTAACCTGGCAGCCAAGAAGAGGGGACTGGAATGCACATGTGTGAACAATTACAACTTCACTGTACTACTCAGTCGGGGTGCTAGACGCCGTTGAGTTAGCATGTGTACTGTGTCGCATTCAAAATGATTGAGCGAGTCGAGCTATGAATCTGCATCAAATTTTCCATTTAGAGAGCACTCCACTGCCCACATAGTAAAAAAATAACATTTAAAATAAGTATCACTATTTAGTAGATATATCACCAGTGAATATACACATTTTTCATGTATCTTAAGAGAGCTTGCAGAGGCTGCAGATCTTATGACCTTAAGTCCTCCTATTTTTTCCCCCAGAAGAGATTAAGTCTCTTCACAGGGAAATAAACAAACAGAGACTTCTCATTGGCCTGAAGTATGGAACTGAGGAGCCGGTCTGAGGTCTGTGAGGGGGGGGGGGGGGGTGGGGGGGGTTGCGCCAGGAACACTTAAATAGAGTGTGCCTGTCATTTTCAAGAGCTCTGGGGAGCTAACAGGAGGAGGCTGCAAACCTCCCTGGCTGTGTGAGGGGTGCATGTTAGGGGTGCAGTGTGTGTATGGGGGTACATTGTGTTTGTGAAGGATGTAGTATGTGAGAAGGATGTAGTGTGTGAGTGTGTGTGTGTGTGTGTGTGTGTGTGAGAGAGATGCATAGTGTGTGTATGGGGCAGTGTATGCATGAGGGGTGCAGTGTGGGTGTATTGGGACAGTGTGACAGACTGCCTGCCACCCCGACTGGGTGCCTTCGTCAAATGATGCTCCTAGTGCTTGCCAAGGACCATCAGAACCATGACCAGTAGGTAGACCTCTCTTAAATCCAGAGAGCAGGAACCAGGAACAAGAGCATAGCATATCAATCCCCAGAGTGTAGTTCTCCAATCCCCCAAACATAAGCCAAGACTTCATGAAGGGTAGAACAGGTCTGTTTAATGCAAGCCAGCACTCACAATTTATACAATTCCTCAGGCCAGAGGCACACCCTCTGTACCTGATGGAACACAGGCACACAAAGGACACAAACCAATCAGAACAATACAACAATATCTGACACTCCCACATACAGCACACAAGCCCTTCCCTCTGCCTGGGATATAATTAAAACCGCTAATATAATAACCTAATTATCCACAGACAGAAAAACACACATTTTCCCCAAAGTCTAGAAAACATCCCAAAACATAACACCCCCACATATTACATCCCTGGATAGCCCTGATCTGGGTGAGCAACATATCCAAAAATCACCCAGATCAGAGCAGGGGTTTAAAAGTTTTATGGAAGTCCCAAAACCGTTCCAGAAAATGTGGCTGTGCGGCCGGTCTATTTCAAATGCTAAGTTCATTTCAAATAGACGAACAGAAACCGTTTGTGCAAATAGTCAATGTTAAAGTGCCGTTCGAACTGTCGAAACGGCGTTCAACTCCAGTCGAAGAGTTGAAGTCCAGAGAAGGTAAAATTTCAGCGGTGTTCGTGCCGTCACGTGTCCATTTTGAGTTCCATGAATGCGACGACAAAACATAGCTGAACTCATTTGACTGAATTAAAATGGCCGCCGCCAAGTGTTCGAATGTTGAATGGCGACTACTTCGGCTGTATCCGAAGTGCCACTTCAAAGGTGTAGAACTGTTTCAATATAATTTAAAGGGGCAGAACCAGTGCCTTAAAACCCAATATGCCCAAATAGTGCTTTTAAAGGGCCATACATCCCAGGGGCCATAGTCACAGGGCAATAGGCTGGCAAGCACTCCTCTCCAAAACCCAGTGATGAAGGTGCTTTTGTCACAGGGGGAGACAAACCAGGTACCTGACCTTATGTCGTTCAGTACCTGAGTTAGTCGAGCAGCCCACCCAGAACCAAGTACTGCACCTGTAGTTCTCGGGTGTCCAGTTTTGTCCTGTCTGTCCCAGGATGCAAAGGGCACGTCCACCGCCCCCGATCTCCCTTGTGCTCCCAGGCATGGAGCTGTAGATACATGGTGGGCAGAAGCCAACTGCACTCTGCCCTGGTGCCAGCACTTCTGCTGGGGAGGCCTGCATGTATGCAGGCCCCAAACCAAGGCGCTGCTGAAGTGGAGAGGAGGGATCGCCTACCTCCTCCTCCTGGCACTCCTGTAGTGTGGGTTGGGGATCTGGACCGACTGTCCAGCATCCCTGTAGGGTTGGTGCAGAGACCATGGTCCCATCTGCACCCTCGGGGACAGGAGTGTCTCCCCTCTGTAGCTGGGAAGAGGGACCGGTGGTCTCCTCTCCCTGTAGGGTAAGCGGCCGCTGAGGAGAGAGAGGGATATGCTCCTCTCCCTGTAACACACAATGCCGCTGGAGAGCGAGACCGACCATCTCCACTCAATAACTTGTCCTGCCATTGGGGAGGGAGACCGGTTGTCTCCTCTCCCTGTGAAATGCATTGCCACTGGGAAGAGAGACCGGTTGTCTCCTCTCCCTGGTAGGTAAGCTTCTATTGGTGAGTAGGACCGACTGTCCCCCCTCCCTGTAACTCACCCTGCCACTGGGGAGAGAGAACGATGATCTCCTCTCCCTGTGAGATGCACTGCCGCTGGGGAGAGAGACCGATTGTCTTCTCTCCCTGTATTGCTGCTTGGTGCTGGGTAGTGGTAGCGACCATCTCCACTCCAAGTGATGCTTGCTGCTGCTGAGATGAGGGACTGACAGTCTCCTCCCTCTGTGAAACAGGCTGCCGCTAGGGAGAGAGACCGACCGTCTCCTCCCACTTTAGGATGCACTGCCGCTGGGGAGAGAGACCGATTGTCTCCTCTCCCTGTAATGCTGCTTGGTGCTGGGTAGTCGGAGCGGCCATCTCCACTCCCAGTGATGCTTGCTGCTGCTGAGATGAGGGACCGACATTCTCCTCTCTCTGTGACATGGGCTGCCGCTGGGGAGAGAGACCGGTTATATATATTTTCATATCCCCCCTTCCTTTTTACCTTTGCATGGGAGGGGGGGCAGTACTAAACCCTGATGGTCCAGTGGAGAAGCCCTAGTGGTCCAAGTGGTGAGAATTAACTCTTGTCATGGTGTTGCTATGGTAACTGCAGCAATCCACCGAGCTCGCAAGAGGAGAACACGGCAGAGCTGCAAGTTAGAGCTCCCCCGGGTCCGCTTTCCTTCCCCAGCCAGCTGCAGCATTTCAGTGCTAATGGGTTTGTAAGGGAGATCTCTGATCTCCCCTCCGGTCCTGCAGGGCCGGCAGGGGTGAGCGAGGCATGGACTGGTTCTCAGTGCTATGATCATGGCACACAATTTGGGAACCACTGGCTTATTGGGATGATGCAATGAGTGCAGCGCAAATAAAAGTGTGCACTGCGACTCCTGGCTTTTCCAAAAATGAAAATTACCTGAAGGGGAAGAGATTTCAGATGGTAGATGAAATTCAAGTTTCAGGTCAATAAGGTGAGGCAGCTGATGGCGATTCCAAAAAAGGTTTTTTTTGCAGAGCAGAGTGTTTTGAACAGTGGAAGAGAACTGTGATAACTCAAGGTGCCAACTTTGAAGGAGACTGAGGCATCATTAACCTATGCACAATATTTATTGTGCCATATATGCAAAAAATATACACACACACACACACACACAGGATCCAGCACACCCACTCATTCACTAAACAGCAATTTTATTCAAAGTTCATAGAATGTAACAGTTAAAAAAAAAAAAAAAAAAAGACACCTAACTTGGCAAAAATAATGGAGTTTGAATAAGGCCTCATTCCAGGTTTTGGCTCACTCCCCGGTTTTGCACCTCTCCCTGTTTCAGGTGCCAGGAGGAAGCATTTCCCAAGTAAGTCGATTAATCTCATAAGAGCAGGTATTAGGTTGTTAGAGTAGGACCAGCCAAGAATGGGATACATTGATTGTGTGGCAGGCTTATGCAATGTATGATCATATACTGTAACTATGCCCAGGCTATTTAGCCTCGGTGAGAAGTTGTTAAATCAACCATTACATTCTATGATACTTGAATATATATTTATTTTTTTTCTAAATGAAGTTTCCCCATCGCAAATACCCCCAAACAGGACATCCCCTGCTTGAGGTGCAGTGAAAGGCAAATACACTTACAGGAAACTCACTCCCACCAATATCTTCTTTCAAAAAGAATAGAAGAATGTCCGGGCACAAAACATGAAATCCACTAGCAGCCTTTTAACAGTAAAATATTAGCAACTTTTTTTCTATGTTATAGCCTTTCTTAATCCTGGATCCAAGAGATACAAAACGTTGCTGTTTATATGTCTATGTTTATATGCTGGAATAAAGGTTTCATAACCTTTTAAGGGAGGCAATGGTGGACCCGGGGCCTAAACACTGTTTTTAGCACTATATAGTCAGGAATACATGTTTGTATTCCTGATCATATAGTGTTCCTTTAATAATTAAATGGACACTATAGTCACCCAGACCAATGAATCCTATTGAAGTGGTGGTCTGTGTGCATTGTCCCTGTCCCACTCAGTCCTGCAATGATTACCTTGCAGGACTAAGACTGCCTCTAGTGGCTATCAGACATCCACTAGATGCACTTCCTCGACCCCAATGTACTCCAGGTCGCCTAAATTATGCTGATGTCCTTGTGCTATGCATGAGGACATCCAACATCAGAGGAAATCCCTTTAGGAAAGAATTTAAATAATGCTTTTCTATGGGTGGGGCCTAATGCGCTCTGAGAGCTCGTCGTGCATGGACATTAGGTTCCCCTGTCAAATGACTTCAGGAGAGGCGAAGCGCTAACCCTGCGCGAGAGAGATCGGGTGATTAAAGTAAGGGTTTTTAAACCTTTTACATGCCAGGGGGACCAGAGGGCACCATAGTTTTAGGACTTCAGATTTGTGTTCCTAACATTATAGAATCCCTTTAAAACCTTGCGTTTTCAGAAATACTCCAGATAAAATTAGATCAGCAATAAATTAAGTATTCATATAAATGAAATAAGAAAATATGTAAAAACTAGCAGATAAAAAATATTTGTTCTTCACTTCCATTACGCATTAAAAGGTGTAGGAGGTATGGTGTATCACTTATCCCTTTCTTTTGACACGGGCCCAGCTAAAATACACTGGACACAATACATTCTGAATCCTGGAATATGTGCCACTTACATTTTAATAGCTCATCTTCGTATAAGGATCTAATTCCCATGGCAGAGATAAATGATTAGAGAGTTAACATAATGTGTGGGAGTTCTCAGCGACTCTACTATGCCTTCTCCAGATTGTTTCCTGACTCATCCTTTGAGTTTTAGAACAAGTAAATTGCTAACAGTTTGTGACTGAACCTCTGGCAAGACAGTTAGTTCATGAGAAATTACTGTTTACAGACACCACACTTATAACAGTTGCCAAGTGTATTCACCACAGAGAGGGCACAGTAAATAGTGGTGCAGCAAAGTAAATCTGGTTAAATAGACAATCCACAGGCAATTTCACACCTAGTTTTACACAATACAGAGATAATGTGATAAACCAATAAAATAATGAAAAATCCCTCAATATACTACAGTAAAGGACAGATCGTCTGTACTGCAGGTATACGGGAGAATATTTTATATCTCAGCCAATCCTGCTCATGCTGCTATGTATGAGAGACCAGTCCATTGCAACAGGGGTTTATAGGAAATACCAAGCTACTACAGGTTTGTATACACAAATGTACGCTTCATCCCATCTTGTATGCCCTTTTACGAGCTAAGGTAGTTGCATTTCACATCTTTTGTCTTTAAACATCACATATGCGGCATAATGAAAAAACAGTACCAATAAGAAAGAGAATAGCTTTACATTTCTGAATATAGTAATCATCACAGAAAAGTAATGATGTTTAAATTACTGGCACCCCCATTTCTGATAAATCAGATACAATTTTATATCAGAACTGGGAGAGTCCTCTTGCTGCAGCTCTGAATGACTCCTGTGATGCCATATTTACCCACTGATAGGTGCTCTATCATATCAGTTGCGAGCCCAGGGTTGGAGCAACAAGGAAAACACTCCACCCAAGAAGCCATGTGAACTGGCCACACTATCCCCAAGTGCCTGCATCCAAATTGTGAAAACAAACTTGCCAGGGCCACCACTTGTTACAGGAACACTATAGGGTCCTTACCCTACCGTATTTAAAAAAAAAATTCAACCTCAGGCCCCCATGCTATCAAAACCAAAGTAATGTGTATTTAAACTACAATAAATGTGTTTACAGATCAGTCTGTGTAATGAAGATAAATGATTCTTGTTCTAAATTACATTTTAGTTGCATAAGTTATTAGTAAGTCACCTACCTCTGGCCTTCCCTGACCCCCTTCACACCCCTAAAATTAAAGCTTCCCTCTTTGTACATTTGAAATGTTGGGAGGTATTCCTTCCCCCTCACCCCCAATGACAAATGTGACCTTTCACTAATTTCCAACGGTCATAATATAACATGCTGATATGCTGAAGACTTTGGAAAATATTAAACACTATTATGGCACATACGGCTTTTCGAGACTGTGCTATTTCCTAATGTGATTGCCTTAAGCAGTATACTAAACAAAGCTTTCCTCTTAATTAGAGTTGCTTAATGTTATTTGTATGTTAGTCACCCTGTGGTCACACCATATAAATTAATGATATGCTATCCAATCTTTTCTAACAATAACAAATAACAGTGGGTTTGCACACAACTGCAAAGCATATGTATTACCAAATTGCTAAATATCATGCATATGTTACATTTCACACAGCTAGAAATAAAAGCCTCATGTAATTATTCCAACATCTACTGAGCATTATAACATTATAAAGCAACTCTGAAAAGAAAAGTAGTTGAAAGTGAATTTGCATTAATTGATGTGTTATTTACACACAGTGTTTAGCTGAATGCAAATAAACACTTTGCAGTGCATGTGGTGTCTAGTTCAATGAGCGGTAATGAACAAGTCTAGAATAACAAAATACAATTTAGAAAGCATACATCATAGAAGCTGACAAGTCACTAACTTACTGAGGAACGGTTTTACTCGATTGGAAACTAGCACATAATGAATAGGTGTACTTTTCACCAATGTACCTTAAAAATGATTTTGTGTTTTTTTACGACAATGATTACTTTCAAACAATAAAAGGTTGCCTTGGGTTGCTGCCGATAATTCATTTATTTTTCTGTCCGTATGGTTTCCGATAAATTTGTCACTATATTTTAAATATATTAAAGGAACACTATAGTGTTATTAATACAAAACTGTATTCCTAACACTATAGTGTCCCATCTGACTCAGAGGCATCCCCTGCGACCATGAAAGGCTTAAAAAAGCTCTTTCGGCATCAGCAATGGGGGGACCCTAATGCGCAGCAAAAGCCGCACGCGCATTTGGCCTTCTCCATAGAAAAGTATTGACTCAGTGTTTTCCAATGGGGATTCTCAAGATGCTGGATGTTAAACTATGTAAAAGGCCAGGAAGCCCCTTTAGAGGCTATCCGGGAGACAACCACTAGAGGCCGTCTTTACCCTGCAATATAAACATTCCGGTTTCTCTGAAACTGAAGTGTTTTACATTGCAGGGTTAAGGGGACAGGGACACTGCACCCAGACCATTTCAATGGGCTGAAGTGGTCTTGGTGCCTATAGTGTCCCTTTAACTATATAAAAAGAACTGTTTAGATAATGGATCAAAAGAGAACACTTTGCTACATACATATATGTTCACATTATAAGCTACATGTATAATATATTTTTCTGGTCAGAGGGCCATAAAGCATTGTGTAATTCTACTGTACAATAACTGTGAATCCACTTATCGGTGCCCTGATATAGAACATGGATTTCTCACAGGTAAACATATATAAACGTTTCCTTGAGGCAAAATAATTTATCAAGTATTGTGGCATTTTGCACTAAGAATAAGAAAAAAAAGATATTTAAAGAAAAATGTTATACATATGCAAAGTAAGCTGAATATTTAGCCTAAGAAAAAAACAATTACTAAATCAATAACTAAAAAAATAGCAAAAGTGTTTCACAGCAGATATATTCCATTGACCTAAAGCAATGTGACAACCTTATCCTCTAATCGAAGCCACTACATAATTATAGAAATGGAATATCCAACCTTCTTACACAGATCCAGAATTTAATTTCTGACTACTAATTGCATATTAGTCGTTGACACTAAATTAATTTTATATTGGTGATGAGATTTATTAAGAAAAAATTATTACAAAGTTCTATGCAACCTTTAGATTACAGTGCAAATTATGAGTGATGGGAAACTAGGAAAACAAAAATGCTTCTATGAACAAATGTGAGCAACTACAAAACCTTATAATTATACTTATTAAACATTTGCTATTTAAACTATAAAAAAGTATACAAGACGTAAGTACTTCAGTACTCTGACTAAAATCAGACAAGACTCCAATGAGGCCATATTCATCCCCAATTCTATGCACAAGCAGTAATTACTAAATAAAGTATGTTTCCAAGTTCCCCCTATAAAATCAATCAATCAGTAGCATAGCAGTTTCTATTCTCTTTGAGATATTTTTTTATATGATGTGGTGATTGGATATGATGTTCTCAGGACTCCCTAGTAACAAGGGAGGCCTGACAAGGGTCTTCTATTCACTTTCACGAAGCACAGGTTCAAGATTATTTATATATATATAAAGGTATAGGCTTGTGCTCTATGTCCTTTTCCTTTAAGCAATGGGAAGGAGGCAATAATCGCTAGGTAGTGTGAAAACCCACCGATGAAAAATTTCAGTTAGAATGATTTGCATTGTCTAAGCTATATGCTATGCATGCCACCAGGGCCGGCCTTAGGCAAATAGGCGCCCTGTGCGAAAAGTCTTCATGGCGCCCCCCCACCACCCACCAAGTTGCCTGAATACAGTAACACACACAGGCACCAGGGACGTGTATATCGTGAGGCAAACAAGGCATCTGCCTTAGGTGGCACTGCCTTAGGTGGCACTTTGCAGGGGGTGGCAAAAAAGCCGCCCCCAAACCCCCAGGCAGATCCCTTGCTTGCCTCACGTCCTGGGGGGCTCAAGAGCTGGCCGGCTGGCCATGTTTGAGTCGTCCCCCCCCCCTGAGGCTGGCAGCGGGCAGCGAAGGAGCATACTCACCTGAGCTCTTCCTGCTCAGCTCCCTCTGCGCTGCTTAATGAAGTCAGGAGCCGGAATATGACGTCAGTCCGGCTCCTGGCATCACTAAGAGCCGCCTACTCAGTCTGTGCGCCCCCTGCCTGCCCGCCCAGCAGCCACACTGGACTGCAGGCAAGAAATCCACTCCAGCTCTCCCATGGAGGCTGGGTGGATTTAAAATAAAATTTAAAAAATATTAGTTTGTGAGTGTTAGTGGAAATGTCTGTGTGTGTGTGTGTGTCTGTGAGTGTGTATGTCTAAGTGAATGTGTGTGTGTGTCTGTGAGTGAATGTGTGTGTGTGTGTGTCTGTAAGTGTGTGTGTGTGTGTCTGTGAGTGAATGTGTGTGTAAGTGTTTATGTGTGTGTGTGTGTCTGTGAGTGAATGTGTGTCAGTCAGTGAGTGTGTATGTGTCAGTGAGTGAGTGTGTATGTGTCGGTCAGTGGGGGCATGCGTCTTTCAGTGAGTGCATGCGTCTGTCAGTGAGAGTGTGCATCTGTCAATGTGTGTCCAAGTAATAGTGTGTGTGTGTATGTCATTGTTTGTCAGTGTATATGAGAGTGTGTGTCTGTCAGTGAGTGTGCGTCTGTCAGTGAGTGAGCGTCTGTCAGTCAAAGTGCGGCCTTGACAGGAAGGGGTGGGGGAAATTTAAACTTGGTTACAGGCATGTACACACACACACACTCAGTTAAAGGCAGTCACACATGCAGGCACAGGCACACACAATGGCACAGCTACAGCGACACACACAATTAGAGTCACACACAGACAGTCACACACACAGACAGTCACACACACAGACAGTCACACACACAGACAGGCAGTAACACACAGACAGGCAGTCACACACAGACAGTTACAGACAGACAGACAGTTACAAACAGACAGACACACACAGGCAGGCAGACAGTCGCACACAGGCAGTCACACACAGGCAGTCACACACGCAGGCAGGCAGTCACACACGCAGGCAGTCACACACAGACAGACAGTTAGACAGGCAGACACACACACAGACAGTCACACACACAGGCAGTCACACACACACACAGGCAGTCACACACACAGGCAGTCACACACACAGGCAGTCACACAGACAGACAGTCACACACACACAGGCAGTCACACAGACAGACAGTCACACACACACAGGCAGTCACACACACAGACAGGCAGTCACACACACACACACAGACAGGTAGTCACACACAGACAGACAGTTACACACAGGCAGTCAGGCAGACAGACAGTCACACAGCCACATGGGACATGTGGGGGGGGGGCTATAGGGACACATGGGGGCTATAATGAGACACATGGGGCTGGGGAGGGGGCTACACATGGGGCTATAAGGACATATGAAGGGCTGGGAGGGGGTACAGGGACACATGGAGGGCTGGGGGGGCTATAGGAACACAGGAAGGGCTGGAGGGGGGGTATAGGAGTAAATGAAGGGCTGGGAGGGGGTACAGGGACACATGGAGGGCTGGGGGGGCTATAGGGACACATGAAGGGCTGGAGGGGGGTATAGGAGCATATGAAGGGCTGGGAGGGGGTACAGGGACACATGGAGGGCTGGGAGGGGGTACAGGGACACATGAAGGGCTGGAGGGGGGTATAGGAGCATATGAAGGGCTGGGAGGGGGGAATAGTGGGACACATAGAGGGCTGGAAAAGAGGGCTAACAGGCAAACAGTCACACTTACCTCTATCCAGTGGATGCAGCTGGCTGATGGGGAAGCAGGGACTCCTTCCCTCTTCCTGTGCAGCAGGGGCTTCGGGAGGTATTAGCCCCGCCTCTGCCTTGCGATAAGCCCCGCCCCCGCAGCTCGATAAGCCCCGCCCCCTCTGCCGCAATTTTTTTAATTTATTTTTTTAAATAGACCCTGACACCGGCCATGTGCGGGCTGTGTCGGCTGTCAGGGCGCCCCCTGCTCCATGGCGCCCTGTGCGGCCGCACAGCTCGCACACCCCTAAGGCCGGCCCTGCATGCCACCCCTTTTGTAGCAAAACGTTGACCTAATGTGTGCAACCTCCCACAATAACTGCAGAGCTGCTTCAAGATATTTGTGGTGCTTTTAGTTGGTTTAGGAAAACCATAAAATGATGTTAGGAAGACATAGGTGTCCAACCTTTTGGCTTTCCCAGGTCACAATAAGCGAAGAGGAATTGTCGTGAGCCACACATAAAATATATAACACCATTTTTCTAAGTTTTTCATTTGGTTAGCAGACAACTCCCTTATTTGTTATTCTTATGTGTAATTGTCATATTTAAGAATTCAAACTTAACGAGTTATCAACTAAACACATACACTAGTATATACATATTCACATAACCACAGATATATATATATCTGTACTCATGTGTTGATCCCATAGGCGTTTGTGATGTGCGATCATGTGCCTACGCAAAGCAGTTGTACCTAGGTGGGTGTTGGACTTCCCACGACTCAGTTTCCTTTGGCACAAGTTGCAAATGGCATCGCTGTTGTCAGAGGCAGACACACAAAAAAAATTCCACACTGCTGAGCTCTGCAATGACGGCATTCTGGTGGTGGACACAGCATGCGTTGATTGGCGTGCTGTCGGGCTGACCCTGGGTGCCGATGCATGCTGTCTGACTGTGCCACTAGCTCCTTGCGACGACCTCCCCCTGCTTCCAACTCGCCTCCTCCTCCTCCTCTCTGTCTCCCAATCTAAACTTTCACCCTGTTCTTCTTCTTGCCGAGCGGGCACCCACGTGACATCCATGGACGCATTGTCATCATCAACCACTTCACTTGTATCTGACAACTCAGCAAAGGAAGCAGCAGCGGGTACAACATCATCATCATCACACCATATGTCCATGTGTGTAATGCTGCCTGACTGAGACATATCCCTGTTATCTACATCCTCTGGCAATAATGGTTGCGCATCACTCATTTCTTCAAACGGATGTGTAAATAACTCCTCTGACATACCAAGTGAAGCGGCTGTGGTGCTAGTGTTGGTGGTGGCGGCAGGCGGGTGAGTGGTATCTTGAGACGTGCCCGAAGCTAAGCTGGAGGAGGATGGTGCGTCAAGGTTCCGAGCGGAAGCTGTAGAAGATTGGGTGTCCTGTGTTAGCCAATCAACTATGTCCTCAGAACTTTTCAAGTTCAGGGTACGTGGCCTCTGAAAACTGGCCATTATTCTAGGGCAAAAGGGAATCACAGCACCACGACCACGATGGCCCCTGCGGGGTGGCCTGCCTCTGCCTGTCATTTTTTTGGGGATTAGTGGTACTATGCGTCCAAGCTACTGTGAGACCAGATATGAGTAGCACTGTGCACTGGCAGAGGTTGGCAGAGTACACGCTGTAGGCCTGACACACCCGCTTGAAGACAACTAACTGCTATTCAATCTATAACAGTGAAAAAAGTTTTTTGGTTTTAAATGCACGCTATTGTGACACCAGATATGAGTGGCAATGTGC
Source organism: Pelobates fuscus (assembly GCF_036172605.1). Taxonomy (NCBI): domain Eukaryota; kingdom Metazoa; phylum Chordata; class Amphibia; order Anura; family Pelobatidae; genus Pelobates; species Pelobates fuscus. The sequence goes on along the minus strand of NC_086320.1, from coordinate 209,156,864 downwards.
ACTGGCAGAGGTTGGCAGAGTACACGCTGTTGGCCTGACACACAGACGCTTACAGACAACTAACTGCTATTCAATCTATTACAGTGAAAAAAAAAGTTTTGGGGTTTTTAAATGCACGCTATTGTGCCACCAGATATGATTGGCACTGTGCACTGGCAGAGTACACGCTGTTGGCCTGACACATAGACGCTTGCAGACAACTAACTGCTATTCAATCTATTATAGTGAAAAAAAAAGTTTTTGGGTTTTTTAAATGCACGCTATTGTGCCACCAGATATGAGTGGCACTGTGCACACTGGCAGAGTACACGCTGTTGGCCTGACACACAGACGCTTGCAGACAACTAACTGCTAATTAATCTATTACAGTGAAAACATTTTTTTGTTTTTAAATGCAAGCTATTGTGACACCAGATATGAGTGGTGGCACTGGGCAAGTGGGCACAGTATCCACTGTGAGCCTGACACAGAAGCTGGCAGGCAACTGCAATTAGATTACACAAAAAAAAAAAAAGCAGGCTGATGTTCTAGCCCTAAAAAGGGCTTTTTGGGGTGCTGTCCTTACAGCAGAGATCAGATGAGTCCTTCAGGACTGCAGTGGACACTGAATACACTAGCCTAGCTATACATTTCCCTATCAAATGAGCAACAGCTACACTTTCCCTCCTCTATCTAAGAATGCAGCTTCAGAATGAATCTAAAATGGATGCTGTACAGGAGGTGGGAGGGTCTGGAAGGGAGGGTCTGCTGCTGATTGGCTGGAATGTGTCTGCTGACTGTGAGGCACAGGGTCAAAGTTTAGTCAATGATGACGAATAGGGGGCAGATCGAACCGCGCATGTGTTCGCCCGCCGTGGTGAACGCGAACACGCTATGTTCGCCGGGAACTATTCGCCAGGGAACAGTTCGGTACATCACTACACCTCAGCCCAGGCACAAGAGATTGCATACTTCCATGGGCGAATCTCCACAACTGAAGACTAACTGGAGGACCTCAACAACAGATTTAGACGCAATAACATCCGCGTCCGAGGCCTAACAAAGTCCGCTTTTGCTTATACCCACACTCAGGAACATTTTCACCCCCCTTTCCCCCGACCCTGACCATGTCACGTAGATAAGCCCCTACAAGATAGAACCTCGAAGCTAATACCCTTCCGTTCACCCGGTAGACCCTCCCATGCCCCACTACACAAGGTACCTACAAAGCTAGCCTAGCCCTGAATGGCTATCGCAAAGTCGAACCCAATACTGCCACGATGGAACACCTCCCCCACATCCGAAATTGTTACCACTAGGTTCCCCAGGGAGGGCGACCGCACTCCCACTTGAGAGAAATCAACAGAGCCGGCAAGGGCGACAACTCCTCCCCTCACCCACCCATTATCGCAATGTGCCATATTCAGCTACAGGAGCTGCGGTCTCCCCCATCCCCACCCACTAGATGGCCCTGGAAGAGGACAGAGCAATGAGGAGGAGAGAGTTAACCCTTCACCTAAGTAGACAGAACAGGTTATCCAGGACAGACCCCCCCTCCCACCCCTATAACCCGTCCATGATATCAATCACCCCCCGTGAGCCATGCACTTACCTGCTCTAAATCACAGGAAGACTGGGGTTGAGCTGGACACCAGGCTCCCCTTTATTGCCTACCTCCTCACAATCTGCGTGCTAACACTCCGACTTAATTACTTACCTGAGGCCAGGTCTGTACACACCCAACGCGATTTTACACCGCAAGCTTAGCTTTAACAATTAGGGTACACCACCCTGACTGCCACTCCACTGGCCGGGTCGCTACACCGAACACACCTAGAGAAAGGTAACGGACAGACTATACCCCCAACCCCCCCATGTATGCCCCTCCAACCCACAAACCAAATGACGCATCTTACTCTGAGCTCCTGGGGACACCCGACGGACGCCGTTGCTGCTGCTGGGTTGGTCCACGCACCACAATACCCTGTTCACTCCTCATAGTCAACCAGTAAGCTAGGACTCCCAGTTCTACCTGTTCACTAAAAGATTATAGTTCTTAAAGTTACACCCCTTACAATTGCCTCACACGTGGGACAGCAAGTGGTGCATATGGCAACAAGGATCTGCTACCCTGAGCCACACCACGAGCACAGCACGGACAACAGTGCAGGGGAGGGGAAGAGATGGGGATGTGAAAACCCTTCCTCTTCTCTACTTCTTCTCACCCTAACTGGGTCCCTATAAGGACTACACCCACGCTACCCCCAAGGCAACCTCGCTGACCTCCATTGATACCTGGCAGCAGGCACGTAAGACCAGTGTTTCTTACCCACACCTTACACACACCCCCTACCTGTCCTATCTCCCCTCCTGCCACTCTCACAAACCTACTACTCACTAACCTCCCCCTCTCATCTCCGCCCTCCCCTCCACCTCAACATTGCACCCCAGGCCCCCCCTCCCACTCTGCGGCTGCTAACTCGCTCAAGCCGAACCTCCTGACTCCGCCACAGCCCTCCCCCCCCCGAAAGAGCACGGCAACAATGCAAAAGACCATCTCCTGAATCTTCCTTAACTGCAAGTAGCTGAACAACCCCGCACACAGAGACATCCATACAATACATACATACATGCACACAGAGACATACATACATACATACAGGCACACAGATACATACATACATACAGGCACACAGATACATACATACATACATGTCTCTTACCCCCAGCCCCTTTCTTAGTTTTTTTTTCTCCACCACAGTCCCTCTATGTGGCTATTTCTCCCTTTAGTCTGTGTTGTGTGTCCCTCCCCTCCAGATACCTTTGTGTGTCTTATCTTCCAAGCCATGTAGACATAGATATGCAGGCAAAAAACAGTCATTTTACTTACCGGAAATTCCTTTTTTCTTAGTATAGTGGCAGTACTTACAAGTGGGATGTTCCTTAGGATTCTGGACAAGAAGCTCCCCCTTTTTTAGAATTTAAATGCTGTGCTCCGCCTGCTGCCTCCATATAAGCTGTAACTCAGAGACACTCACCAGTAATACAAAAGAACCAAACGGAGACCGAATGATGCATAGAATTTAATATATTTGAAAGCGGAGGGAAAGCCAGTACTGCCACTATACTAAGAAAAAAGGAATTTACGGTAAGTAAAATTACTGTTTTTCCCTTCGTATAGTGGCAGTACTTACAAGTGGGATATAGCAAGACCCCTGCATACAACAAAGGGTGGGAACTCAGCAGGCCACAGCTTGTAGCACCTTACGCCCATAGCAGCTTCAGATGATGAGAATACGTCCAGCCTACAATGCTTGATAAAAGTATGTAAGGAAGACCAAGCAGCAGCTTTGCAGATGTCTTCAGGTGAGGCGGCTGCTTTTTCAGCCCAGGAGGTCGCCATAGCTCTAGCGGCACGAGCCTTTAAAGGGAAACTAAGGGGAATCCCTTTGGATTGATAAGCCAACCTGATTGTATACGTTAGCCATCTGGCCAAAGAGGATCCTGAGACAGCACAACCCCTGTTAGTGCCATGAAAGAATACAAATAGATGATCTAAGGATCTAATCCCGGAGTCTTCTGAAGACAGATTTTCAGGGATCTTCTAACATCTAGGAGATGTCACATTCTTTCCAGATCCGACGTAGGAAAATGACAAAAACCCGGTAGGACAATAGGTTGGTAATCGCAGCACTAGAAATAACCTTAGGCAAAAAAGAAGGCTTGGTGTGCAGGACCACCTTGTCTTGATGAAAAAAAGGTGAATTCCGGAGAGAAAGAGAGAGCTCGGATAACACCTACTCAACTAGCAGAGGTGATAGCCACCCGGAAAACCGTCTTGAAGGTAAGAAACTTGATAGGAACCTCCAGAAAATGTTCAAATGGTGGTTCACAAAGGGCTCGAAGCACCAGAGACAAATCCCAAGTGGGGAAAGGTACTAACTTAGGAGGCCTCTTAAGCCTTATGGACTTAAGAAATCTTAGAAAAAAGCAGGTTTGAGGCAAAGTCACGAACCAGGAAGTGATTTAGAGCTGAAATCTGGCCTTTGAGCGTAAAAACTCCCAGGCCGGCTTCAAACCCATCTTGCAAAAAGGAAAGAATTTCCGGGATAGAGGCTTTGGCCGGATCCAACCTCGAAGTGAACACCAGGTTCTGAACTTCATCTAAACTCTGAAATAGATTTTCGAAGTGGACCAGCGGACAGAAGACAGCAACACATCACATAAAGGTCAGAGAGACCATGGCCTTGAAGGATAACCCTTGCAGCAACCATGCCGTCAGGTGAAAAATCTCCAGAGTTTCCACGGGGAGAGTCACATTCTCCAATATTTGAGAAGAGACTGGAGATGCCAACGTGAGATTGTCAAGTTTTCCACTTCCGAATACCAACTCCTGTTCGGCCAGAAGGGCAGGACTGCCAATTACTTGCCTTCTCCATCTTACTTATGAACAATCCGTGGTATAAGAGCGACAGGAGGGAAAACATAAGCCCTGTCGAAGGTCCAAGGTATCGATAGACCGTCTAGGACAACTGGGTAATCTCCTGAATGGAGAGAAGCAAATCATTGTACTTTCCTGTTTCTCCTTGTGGCAAACAGGTCTATCTCCGGCCTGCCGAAGCGTGAACCCAGCTCCAAAAAAAAAAAAATTTGGCTTGACAGTGCCCAGTCTGCCTGAGACCAAAGTCTACGGCTGAGGCCGTCTGCAATAACGTTTAGAGACCCTCTGATATGGGTAGCTGATATAGCGAGAAGATTCACTTGAGCCCAAGACATATGTGGTAGCAGAGCTCTTGCAGAGCTTTTACCTTCGTGCCACCCTGGCAATTCAAAAAAAAAAAAAACACTGTAGTGGCGTTGTCCGACTGAATCCTCATTGACTGATGATGGCTGAACGGAAGGAAACCAGTGCCTTCCAAACCGCAATTAATCCCTGAAATTCGAGGAAGCGCCTGCCTCCACTCTGTTCCAAAGACCTTGATGGAACTGAGAACCTAGAAGGGCGCCCCAACCCATCTGGGAGGCATCTGTGGTTATCATAAACCATTGTTTCTGAGCAAACGATAGGCCCTTTGATATTTTGCTTCTGTGTTTCCACCAATTCAGTTGTCTTCTCACCTCTTTGGACAGGTGTAAGGGAGAGACTAGATCTTCCCGTTTCCGTGTCCATTGGGAAAGGATGTCCCATTGCAATGGTTTTGATACTGCCTTTGTCCAGGCCACTGCTGGGATTGCAGAAGCGAGGAGGCCTAGAAACCTCATAGCATCCCTGATTGAACTTAGGTTTATATGGAGCTCGATACGGCTTTTAAAATCCTAATTTGTATCACTATGGTAGAAAAAGAGAGAGGGACTGTGAATTTTCTCGAAGACCCAAGAACTCTAGACTTCGCGACGCAGTCAGCTTGGATTATTCCAGGTTCAGGATCCAACCGAGATCTCTTAAACCCTTCATTGTAATCTTGATATGAAGATTTAGCAGTTGTCTTGATTGGGCCTTCAGGAACCAAACGTCCAGGTATGGAACAATCGAGATACCTTTCAGACGTAAAACTGCCGCTATGGGTGCCAGGATTTTCGTAAAACTCGTGGAGCTGAGGAACAGGCCGAAGGGAAGAGCCTTGAATTGTAAATGGAGAATCCTTCGCTTTCTTGTTAGAACAGCGAATCTGAGAAACTTCCAGGAAGATTCTGAAACAGGTACATGGAGATAAGCATCTTTAAATCTAACTTGCCCTGTAATCTCCCTTGTGTAGAATGTGCGCTACCGACAGAATATTTTCCATACGGAACTTCTGGTACGGTATGCAGGTGTTGACATGTTTCAGGTCCAGGATCGGCCGAAAGGATCCATCTGGTTTTTGAACCAGGAAAAGGCGTGAGTAAGCACCCTGAAATTCCCAACGTTTGGGTACCTTCTCTACCACATCTTTGCTTAAAAGAAGGAGTTCTTCTGTTAGGAGAGCCTCTGTTTTGAAGGATAGCTTGACAGAAGGATGGATGGACGAGGTCTTGACAAAAACTTTATCTTGTAACCTTCCGAAACGGTTCTTATAATCCGCCCATCTGAAGTACTCTAATTCCATTTGTGGGTGACGAACTGAAGGCGTCCTTCTACTCTTTTGGCGTCAAAACTTCCTCTTTTTGTCTTGCCTGGTGGATTCCTGTCTAGACCACTGGCTGTTGATCCCACCATGTTTGTGAAACCTGCGAAACCGCCCCTGGTAACGAAAGGACCGCTGACCCTTTCTTGGTTCCAGAGGTAGGGCTTTCTTTGTATCCGACATCTGTTTAATAATGTCTTCCAAAGGAGTACCAAAAACATTTTTTGCCTCTCAAAGGGTAATTCACAAAAGGCTGCCTTGGATGCAGAATCAGCTGTCCATGTTCGTAGAAAAAAGTGCTCTTTTGGCTACTGATGACAACTCCATGATTCTTGCTGATAGACGAAGAAACTCCTCAGAGGCATCTGCAAGGCATTGGAAGATGGAAGGATCTGTATCGGATTTTCCCATAAGGGAATCTTCCAGGGCTTGAAGCCACATGCTCTGAGCTCTGAGAAACGCTGAACCTGTAATTTCAGCTCTGCACTGATATCCTGCGGCCTGGAAAATTCTTCTGTATGAAGTTCCCTCGTTTGTCCATTGGGTCTTTAAGACCTGAAACTTCTCCAATGGGTATAGTGGTTTTCTTCGACAGCCGGCAATCTGAATATCCACTTAGGAAGATCTTCCCCTTTGTCTTCAGACTGTAGCTTAAACCTCAGTTTAAAATGCTTTGAAATAAATGCACGTCTTTCAGGCTTCTTCCATTCCTTATGAAAGACATCCAAATTTTTAGGAGGCATTGGGAAACCTTTAACCTTACCCTTGGTAGGTTCAGTTTCTTGGACAGCCGTCATTACTTTAATACATTTCTTCAGCTCTTCTGGTGGGAAGCCCTCCTCCACACTTGAAGCCAGGCTGGAAATATCTGAAGGGGAAGAAAAAAAAAATTCTCCTGAAGAGACGTCAGACACAGAAGGAGATCTATTCCTCCTACGTTTTTTAGGCAGATTTCCTTGAATAGCCGCTGTTACTTTACAGAATCTTAAAAGACTCAAATGTCTGGAACAAATTTTCCCGAAACCAGCCCAGGAAGGATGCCATATCCGTCTGTTTTGTTTTCTCCAGAAATTCTGAAGCGCACATGATTACATGTCTTTTTGCGACATCCGTCAGGTAGAGGTACAGCACATTCCAGACAAGATAAATGCTTAGACTTGCTTGTGGCTTTTTTAGGAACAGATGTTGACATCTTGTCTTTATCTGCCTTATCCAGATATATAGGGCTGGACATATATGTGAAATACCAATAGTAAAATTAATAAAATACAGTAAAGAAGCATGCATAAGCATAGGTGAAATAAAAGGAGAGTTTAAAAGTTAAACCTCACCTTAAACCACCTAAGGTCCGTGTAGGAGGGCTGGAGACACGGAGAACCAGAACTGGACACCCCCCCTTGGGGTAAGAAAGGTTCTGCACAGCTTTGTAATCAAAAATTTTTTGAATTTGGCGCCAACACCGTCTCGCGCAGTAGCGCGATTCTGTGTTTGGTGGAACGCAATGCCTCCTGCGCGTGCGTTCCACCGCTGTGCGCATGCGTAAAGCCACGAGGAGGACCGCCCGGGAACTCAACGAGCAAGCCACATAAAGTGCAGGATCCGGTCGCGTTCCGTAACGCGAAACCAGAAGCACTGTGCCACTCAGATCCCGCCCGGGGAGCTATCGGGCACTAACCTCCTCGATCAGCAGCCTGTGCTGATCGCACCATTCTCCACCAGACCGGGGGAAACCTGTCCGTCCCGTTTGCCGGGACAAGAAGAACTGGTGAGTGTCTCTGAGTTACAGCTTATATGGAGGCAGCAGGCGGAGCACAGCATTTAAATTCTAAAGAAGGGGGAGCTTCTTGTCCAGAATCCTAAGGAACATCCCACTTGTAAGTACTGCCACTATACGAAGGGAAAATACATACATACTTACACGATCATAGAGGCACACAGACATTGTTTTTCAGGCACACAATCAAACAATGTCATACAGGTACACGGTCATACAAACACAGACATAATCATACAGAGACATATAGACAGAGAGATACAGACATACAGAAACAGTCACACAGAGGCATACAGGCAGGGACATGCACACATACAGAGACATACACACATACAGAGGTACAGAGACATGCAGGGATATAGAGGCATACAGGCATACAGAAACATACATACAGAGACGTAAAGGCATGCAGATACATACATACATGTGTACAGAGCCATACATACAGAGACAGACATGCACACAGAGACATCCATACAATACATGCACACAGACATACATACATACAATACATACACAAATGCACACATACAATACATGCACACAGAGACATACACACATACATACAGACACATACACATACATGTATACAGAGACATACATAAATAGACATATATACAGAGACAGACATACAGAGACATCCATGCACACAGAGACAGCCATGCAATACATACATACAGGCACACAGAGACATACATACATACATACACGCACACAGAGACATACACACATACAGAGGTACAGAGACATGCATGGATATAGAGGCATACAGGCATACAGAAACATACATACAGAGACGTAAAGGCATGCAGATACATACATACACGCGTACAGAGGCATACATACATACATACATACATGTGCACAGAGACATACATACAGAGACAGACATACAATACATACATACACGCACACAGAGACATCCATACTTACATGCACACAGAGACATACATGCATCGGACATACATACAATACATACACAAATGCACACAGAGACACACATACAATACATGCACACAGAGACATACACACAATACCTGCACAGAGAGGCATACATACATACAGGCACAGAAAGAAATACACACATACATACAGACACATACACATACATGTGTACAGAGACATACATAAAGAGACATACATAAAGAGACATATATACAGATACAGACATACAGAGACATACATGCACACAGAGACATCCATATAATACATACATACATGCACACAGAGACATCCATACATACACACAGAGACATACATACATGCACAGAGACACACACACACATATATACAATACATGCACACAGAGACACACACACAATACATGCACAGAGAGGCATACATACATACAGGCACACAGAGGAATACATACATACAGACACATACACATACATGTGTACAGAGGCATACATACATGTGTACAGAGACATACATACAGAGACAGATATACAGAGACATACATGCACACAGAGAAATACATACAATACATACACAAATGCACACAGAGACACACATAAAATACATACACAAATGCACACAGTGCTGACAGGTGACAGGCTCTGTGTAGTCCTGACTTGCAGCAAAGCCCCATCACAGGGCGCCAGCCATGCTGTGTGGTACACAGGGAGCAGGGATATGATATCAGTCATATCCCCACCCCCTCTACACAGCCTGCGGCAGACACCAGTGAAGGAGGTTCCTCGGGCAGCAGTAAGCTGGGCGGGTGGTAAGAGGCTGCGCTGAGGGGAGGCGCTTGCGCTCAGCTTAATAAAGTAACCGGTGGAGAGGAGCGCTCCCCTCCAGCCGGACAGCCTTACATTGCGCCCCCACGGCCGGTGCGCCCTAAGGCGGCCACCTGGGCCGCCTTATGGTAGCGCCAGCCTTGCCTGTAGATACTTATAGAAACAGGGGGAGTAGAGAACAGTTAACTAAATATTGATCAAATTGACCAAAGGTTTACCATACCCTTCAGGAATGAAACCAATATAACCAGACTATAGAAACAGCAGGATAATATGTAGCAATAAAATAGAGCACAATACTACAGGACAAACATTTAAATTATTATAAATACAAAATGTGTAAAATTGGAACAAAATAATTATAAACACATGTGAAATTGTCAATAAGGTATAAATACCATCAGCAAGTCCAATAATATTCCTAGCTGTCAAATGAGGTATAACTATAATCAATTTGTCCAAGATGTCCACAAGGTAATAAATAATAGATAGCCTCTGTAGATATTCAATGTATATCTTATAATAAATTTTGCAATCTAGTCGGAACAATGTTGCAAGATGTAATGCTGCAACACAGTTACAGCAATATAGAAATATTTGGAACCCCCCTCCCGCTCCAGTATAAAAAAAAAAAAAAATGTGCGCTTTTTTTTTGTTTGTGTCAAGGTGTGTGTATGTATATGTGTATGTATCTGACACACAAATACACACACACTGGCACACAGATACACACAGTGTGTATCTATCGGTGTGTGCATCTATGTGTCAAAGTGTGTGTATCTGTGTTTGTATGTGCCGGTGTGTGTATCTGTGTTTGTATGTATGTATGTGGCACACAGATACACACTGGCGCACACACACACACACACAAACCTTGACACACAGATACACACATACTCTTTGACAAGCACAATACACTCACTGACAAACACACATACAATTTATGTTTTTAAATTTCTCTCCACCCAGCCTTCCTACCTTTGGGAGTGCTGGCATGGAATCTCTTTTTCCCTGGTGTCCAGTGGGGCTGCTGTGCTGAGCGGCTGGCATGCAGTCCCTGGGGTCCAGTGAGGCTGCGCGACTGGCGTGCCAGCATACAGTACAGACGGCGAGGGAGCAGTGATCTTCCTCGCACGCCTCTTAGTGATACCGGAGCTACATCATATTCCAGCTCCGGCATTGTGCTGTGCGCACAAAGGAGTTGAGCAGGGGAGAGTGCTCCCTCGCCGCCCGCCTCAATTATTGCTGCAGCCATTTTGTTTCTCACTGGGTTTATGACATATCCTTATAGATTTTTTTATATTCACTACATGTGTGATCTGTTGCTGCAAGATTTGAGATATGTATATTTTTCCCCATGGTATAACCACTCTGCCTGCCAAGAATGAAAGCTCTGCGCTGGCACATCAGCGTCTGAACAATCTTACCGCGGTCCACAGGAAACTTCACACATTTACACAAACAGTGAATTGGGCAATGTGTAAGTTTACAAGAGGCACAGGGCAGTTGGAATTTCCCTTTGTGGTCAATAGAACTGTTTTTGGGGATACACAACAATATCTGTTGTGCAGTAGTTTATGGGATAAGAATGTGTTCCTGGTTAGGGAACAGCAAGAAAAATTAACAAGGAGAAAAAATAAAATGTTTAACCCCAGCACATTTTGATTTAAAAAATATTAGCATCACCATACCCCCACACACAAACTTCCCATAATAAACTCGAAAATAAATATACCCACTGAAAACCCCGTAGAATCCAAGAAGACAGAGGATACACTAACCACCCCCCAACTAACAGACCAAGACGCGACAGACACCACAAACGCATCACTAACACAACCAGGGCGACATTACTGTCGAAAGCAACCTACGGAAACTCACAATTATGCAGCATAACAGACCATATGGTCAAACAGAAATGCACACCCTACACACTACGGAAGACTGACACACACCACAAGACAACTAGAACACCAATCCTACATAATGCAGACAAAGGGCACTATCACGTGAGATGTCCATTTCATGCTCCCTACGGGACCATCCCGGGAACCCCCCGGGAATCCCTCGAAACTACATATCAGTTTTACAAAATAAAGAAGAACTCGACACTCACGACAAGAACATACACCACGGATACGGGGACCACACGAACTACGGGCAATACACAAAACACACATTGGGACACAGACACACAGACTACAACTAGACCTATTACACTGGACGTAATGGCTAGTAGAAATTACTTTAGACCTGCTATTTTCAGTTAACTCTTGCTCAGTTAATGATACTTGTTATACTACCTTGGCGGTTGAACGTAGAAAACGACAATAATGTATGGAACGCTATGTAACAAAATGTTTTCCCTACTCCCCCTCTCGTCAGCGTATTGACGCACACAGACACTTATTCATATACGGCTACTGCGAAAGCCTCTAAGGCGACATCACACCATCTCAGCAGCCATCCAGGAACAAAATACCTACACAGAGCACAGCCCTCAGACAGCCCCTACAAGAACGACACAATACATACACCTCTCACACAAGCCAGCTAAAGCCATATGACACGAAGCCCGAGCACAACTTAGGCTACAAGCCCCACATAACAGGGCGTTGCTACTCGCTCCTCAGGTATAGCCAGGCTGCTGTTGTAACGCTGTAAAGGCAATCACCATAACTGCACACAACACTCAAGGTTGACTCATGGCACTTCTCTTTTTCCACACACGAAAATGTGCATTGCCAAAACGCCGTCATTGTAATGTTATTGTATCATGTTGAAACTCACGACTGCTATTGTGGCAGAGTGAGCTGCTTTGTTTACTTATGCACCCAAAAATAAAGAATTTATAAAAAAAAAAAAAAAAAATAGCATATTTGAAGCAAGGGATGCATTGCTAGCATGTAAACATATAACACAGACATTTGGTGTAAAGATTGCTTTGCAGACAAACTTAAAAATTAAAAATATATAAATGTACACAATTTTTTATTTTTTTATTTATTGGTTCATCCTTTAAAAAAATATTTTGGAAATTAAAATATTTAGACAATAAAAGCTTTTTAAAAGCTTTAAACAATTAAAAGCTTTAGACAATATACAGGGTCCTTTATCGCAGAGTCTGAAATGTTAGTATAAAAGCAAAAATATTTTTTTCTATACACTATAAAATAAAAATGGTCAAATGGTCAAACAGCTTGCTTAGATGTGTTTGTAAGGACCCTGAAGGCATTACTAGCTATGCAGCTTACTTAAATGTGTAACATAATGTACAAATATTTCCTGCATTTGAGCATAATGCCCACATACAGTAAATTCAGTTAAATCATGTATTTCTAAAATATAAGGTACATACTTACAACTACTAAAACAAATCTATCAATATCTGGACTGCTATATAATGCGGACAGTGAAATGGTAGAATCCATTTACTCCTCCCCCTCCCTGACTAAAAATGGTATCATCCAATGAAACTTCCTGTGCTACAAGCTGACATTTTCAGCAACTTTACATTCATTATATCAATGGACTTGAGGAATTTGTTACTCTACAGTCTGTTAATCATAACTAGAGTATAAACGAGGGTGGGTGAGGTTTTATGGACTAGATTTCATACAGCAAAATATATGAAAATAAAAAAAAGTTAAAATTCTATTTTAGTATTAAAAAAAAAAAAAAAATCATACGATGGCTCCATTTTAAAAATTGTCACTCTAGGAAGTTTCATTTAAATATTTACGGCGAGTAAGTCACAGCAAGTAGAATGTAATGCAATGGGGAAATTAATGTTTTCTATTTTTTACATTCTAGGTGTATCTCTAATGTTAAGGCACAATAAAGAACTTCACTGCTACAAAGGATTTATTAAATGATTTACTAAATACAAAGACCAGTTAGTAAGTAGAGAGAGTAAAATATTAATTTATTTTTAATTAGAAATAAGCATTTTGCAATGATGCCAAGACCTCATTTTCTTCATCAAGCAGTGAACATTTACAAATCGGAAACATAAAAGCATCAGGAAACTGACTACATTAGGTCCCTTTAGAACAGACTGCTTAGAAAATGTTTCATTGGAATCATCAAACCATATTTTTATGGATATCATGTGTAAAAGCATTTGAAACCAAACCAATATGCTTTGTCTGTAGTTAGAAAATAAATTATTTCCTGATGCGAACAGAAGAATATTTTTTTTTCTCAAATAATACATTTTACAAAGCTTTACATTTTTTTTAAACGATGCACATTTTCAAAGTCATACACAAGTAAAAATAAGGACTACTTTACTTATGTAGAAATAGCAGGTGGAAAAAAGTTGAGAAGTATGAGAAATGGCTTGAGAAATGTATGACTGCGGACTGCTCTAAACCAATTCAGCGGCGCCCCTGTCTGTAGCAGTACAAGGCTTTGTTTTGAGGATTTTTTGGAAGTGGATGTTGAAGGTGCAGAGCAGAATGGAGCTGGAAAGCAAACCATTCGTCAACAGTTTAGCCAGCACCATGGACATCCTGGCACCAGAAAAACTTAAGTTTGATGATGTTCTTATGCTGCTCAGATGCTTGATGATGTTCTTATGCTGCTCCCTTTAGTGTACAGGATTTAATAAATATATTTTCACAAATATGCAAAAAAAAAAAAAAAAACTTAAGTTACCTTTAATATCTTCTTTTTCAAACACCACCAACAGGGGTAATACTTATTTGCACATTCTGAAGACACTGGTTTATCAACCTTAGTCCAGATGTAAAATGTGTTAATGTTTTATGTGACCGAAAATATTTTATACACGTAGTAGAAAATAAAAAAAAAAATGCTTTGATTCGACAAAACAAAATAATCTGACACAGAAGAGGTAGCCTTAAAGGGACACTATAGTCACCAAACCAACTTTAGCCTAATGAAGCAGTTTTGGGGTATAGGCCATGCCTTTGCAGTCCCACTGCTCACTTCTCTGCCATTTAGATCAGTGTTCCCCAACCCAATCCTCATGGACCGCCAACAGTCCAGGTTTTGTCAGAATCTCCATTGGAATAAAAAAAGGGACACGCATAAATCCTGCATTGGTGGTGGTCCATGAGGATTGGGTTAGGGAACACAGATTTAGATCACTTTGTTTATGCAGCCCTAGCCACACCTCTCTGCATGTGACTTACAAAGCCTTCCTAAACACTTCCTGTAAAGAGTCATCTATGTTTACACTTTCTATATTGCTAGTTCTATTTAATAAAAAAAAATCCTATATCCTATAAGTAATAAAATTTCAATTAACGGAGCATTATATAAAAAAAAGTTACATCTGATTGAAAATGAAACCATTTTGTTTTCATGCAGGCTATGTCTGTCACAGTCAGGGCTGCATAAACAGAAACAAAAAAGTGATGTAACTCCTAATTGGCAGAGAATTACCAGATTTTACTAATTACATGACATAAAGTCATGATTTTATTAAAGACACGGAGGCGAGTATTAGGCTTATCTCTGTCTTTTATTCCGCAGCAGCAAAGAAAGAGAAGATATTCATAGCAGAAAAAATAAACAAATACCCTCAGAGGGTTAATCATTACATCACAATATCCTAGCCTATGAGAGCAGTCCACATAGCATATACTCCCATGTGACCCCAATCTATTTCTTTTTCCTGTTGATGCCGAAGCTTATAATCGATGACAACAAATCAAAAACAAATTAACTTAATCAAACACAAACAGATGAACAGCCGAAGTCCGGTCGGCGATTCCGGGCGGTGTTCTGAGGCAACGGATCTTTGGGAACTCATCCGTTGAACTGTGGAAGATTTCAGTCTTTCTGACAAGCGTCATAACGTGTCAAACTGGAAGGAACAGAGAGAACAAATGGTAAAATATGTTCACCACAGACTATTGTTCATATTAGCACAATATTGAATGCCATAAGACCATATAATCAATTATATTTAAACAAAGCATATAGTAGGTAACTATCTCCTAGGAACATAAGAGCAAAACACAGAGACAACAATCCAGCCATTTAATATCAATACTTATCACATACCTGGGTTGGGACACAAAACTTTTGTACTGGGTGGGCTAATACTCACCTCCGTGTCCTTAAAGGGAAACTCCAGTGCCAGAAAAACAAACCGTTATTCTGGCACTGGAGGGTCCCTCTCCCTCCCACCCACCAATCCCCAGTTACTGAAGGGGTGAAAACCCCTTCAGTGACTTACCTGAGGCAGCGGCGATGTCCCTCGCCGCTGTCTCCTCCTCCGCGACGCTCCTCCTTGTGATTGCGTCGGCCGGTGGGCGAGACTGATCTCGCCCACCGGTCGAGGAGACCTAATGCGCATGCGCGGAAATGCCGCGCATGCGCATTACGTCTCCCCATAGGAAAGCATTGAAAAATCATTTCAATGCTTTCCTATGGGGTTTTGAGCGACGCTGGAGGTCCTCACACAGTGTGAGGACGTCCAGCGACGCTCTAGCACAGATTTCCTGTGCTAGAAACTAGGAAGGGACCTCTAGTGGCTGTCTAGAAGACAGCCACTAGAGGTGGAGTTAAACCTGCAATGTAATTATTGCAGTTTATGAAAAACTGCAATAATTACACTTGCAGGGTTAAGGGTAGTGGGAGTTGGCACCCAGACGACTCCAATGAGCAGAAGTGGTCTGGGTGCTTGGAGTGTCCCTTTAATAAAATCATGACTTTACATCATGTAATTAGTAAAATCTGGTAATTTTATTAAAGGACACGGAGTCTCTTATTAGGCTTAGTTCAAAGCTGTGAAATAACCATGGATGAGACGTGTTCTGTAGGTCAAAAGTAATATTCCTTAAACGTAGATTCACAAGACCAATCTGTCGTTCTAAGAAGATCTTCTAATTTACAGCCCAAATTGAAAACCTTTGAAGCCAAGGATCCTCTAGTAGAGTGTGCGCCATACACAGATGTATCTATGTGGGCCAAAGCCATTATCCATTTCACCCAGCAGGCCAGCGTCACTGTAGAATACAGGGTGATGAGGCATTTTGATAGCCAAAAACAACTCATGATATACTGGACTCCTGAATCCCAGAGTCCGTGTTTCGTATTCCTGTAGACAAGCCACTGGGCAGAGTTTAACATTATGGGGAAACGATGGATAGGAAACCGAAGTAAATCGATGACTTTGTTCATCTGGAAATGTTGAAGGAAACTCCAGTAGGAGTAAAGGAGCGTGCGTCAATGTCCAGTGCTCGAACATCTGAAACCAGTTTGCAAGATATCAGACAGAGAAGCATGACCAATTTTGCAGAATTCCTCATTCCGAGGCCATGTTTCCAACAAATTGAGGACCAGATTCACATCCCACAGCAACGTGTATCGAGGTTGAGGTGGTCGAGCAAATTTAATACCCCGTAGGAGTCGAAACACCAACAGCTGTTTACCAGCCGGAGCCCCATCTAGTCCGTGATGGTCAGCAGAGATAGTCGATCTAAAGACATTAATAATGCGATAGGCCAATCCCTGGTTATACAGATTGGTAAGGAAACGTAACAGGTAATTCACAGGAGCACATACGGGATCCACCTGTTCCATGCACCAACCACTCCATCCGTTCCAGGCATAGCTGTAGGATCATCTTGTTCCAGGGGGCCATGCTCCTGCCAGTAGATCGAGAGTTTCTTGTGGAACATCTGGTACGATTCAGGGTCCCCGGAAAGGAGAAACGCTAAGAGTCTGAGGTGTCCCTGAATAAGAAGGGGGTGTGGGTTCCCCTTGGGATGCAGTAAAAGGTGTGATGCATCGGGCAGTAGTCTGGGAAGATCGATGGACATCTCCATGAGTGAAGGAAACCAAGGTTGAGCAGTCCAGAATGGATTTATGAGGACCAAAGACGTGTGAGAGCGCCTGAGGTGTACTAATGTCCGAGCCATGAGGGAGAAAGGAGGAAATGCATACAGTCAACCTTTCGGCCATGCTGGAACACCATGCCCTGATGGTAGGGCGTCCGGGTCTGGCCTACAACTGAAGAACGTTGGTAGTTCAAACGAGACGCGAAAAGATCGATATACATCGGGCCCCAGAGCGTTTGAAGTCATAGGAAGGTTTCACAGTCCAATCGCCAATCGCTGATGTCTTGTAGATGTCTGGAGTTCCAGTCTGCTACTATATTGGACAGACCGGGAATGTATTTCGCTTGGACTGATATATTGCGATCCAGACAGTATTGCCAAAACTCCTTGGCCAGGTCCATCAGGATGGAGGCTGGAGGCTGAGGATGGAGGCTGAGAGGAGACAGATTATCCTGTCTAGCTGCCGTAAGGGTTAGACCGGGCGCGCCAACGCCCTGCGGATCTCCTTCTTGATGAGTTTGACATTGTGGGCGGTAGGCTGAGTGTCCAGTTTGTTGCTTCTATGTTGAATCCCAGGAACTCCATGGTTTGGGACGGGGTTAGCACAGACGTTTTCCAACTGATCAAAAATCATAAGTTTTCTAGGAGGGACAGCGCCCAAGAGAGTTGTTGACGAACCTGGTGGACATCGTGTGCCATGATCAGCATGTCGTCCAGGTATATGATCATCCGAACACCCCTGCTGCGTAGGAGAGCGACCACGGGTTTCAGCAGCTTGGTGAAGCACCATGGAGCAGGTGATAGTCCAAAGGGAAGGCACCGGAATCACCATGTCCTCTCGTCCCATTGGAATTGGAGAAGGTGGTGACATTCTTCGGATTGGGGATTGTGAGATAGGCGTCCTGCAGGTCGAGTTTGACCATCCAGTGCCCCAATCTGAGGAGGTCCTGAAGGCAGTGGATTCCCTCCATTTTGAAACAGTAGTACCGGATGAATGCATTTAGGGGGCGCAGGTTGATGACCGTTCGCACCCCACCGCTCTTCTTGGGCACCAGGAAGAGGGTGCTTACAAAACCGGGAGAGGCTGGCAGGGCCTGATAGATCGTGCCCTTTTCCTGCAGCTCGAGAATTTCCTCTCGTACCAGGATCTTGTCCTGTGTGGCGAATAAAATCCAGTGTGGCCTGGAGGTTTGGACAGGGTGCTGCACAAAGTCGATATGGTAACCTAGTGTTTAGGACCCAAAACATCTGCGGTCAGTCTGCGCCAAGCATCTACAAAGTGAAATAGTCTGCCCCCCACAATTGGCATACAAGGGGGAGGGTATGATAGAACACTCACCATAAGGCAGTTAGCCATATGAGGCGCCCCTGGTTCCTCGAGACTGCCACGATCTGCCCCTGACCGGGAAGAAGGGCTAAGGGGACTTGTTCTCTGGAGGCTGGAACCTAGGTATGGTGGGACCTCAGTTTTCCCGGTAGGAACGGCCGGGCAGACGGCCCCGATGTCTGCCGGCCCCACCAAAGATCTTGAGAGAGAACACTCTCTTAAATGTAGATTTGTGCCTTGTCCAAAGCCGTAAAGGTACTGACATACATAAGTACCCAACTCCTTCACGAAGTTATCTCCGAAAAGGAAGCCTTTTGCCTGTGGCCCAGGCTCAGATATAGCCATGTTAACAAGTTTTGGCTCAATTTTCATGAGGATAGCTTTACGCTACTCAGTAGCCAATGCGGCATTTACGTTGCCGATTAGGCAGATAGAACGTTGGACCCAATCCCTAATGGCCAGATCATCAACTGGGGTCCCACCGGTTAAGGCCGCTTCGATCATTTCAAAGATTTTGGCACTAGAGCCTAATATGTCAAGCACTTTGTCCTGGCAATGGCGTAAGGAGTAATCATCTCTTTTTAGCCTCCCAGACAGATTTCCCCAGAAATTGGGCGACTTTCGTGTCTATGTCTGGCGTGGTGCAGGCCATGTCAGGGACCATAGGGCGTGGGCATTCCGCCGTAAGCTTGTTTCTTGTGGTCTTATCCAGGGGTTTCCTGATTCTAGCCACTATATATCATGCCACGTGCTCAGTCGGGTACCATTCGGACGACCTCAGGTTAAAACAGGGGTTCACCCTGTGGGTCTAAAACAGCGGACACATCCGCAACTTCATTAATGTCTATGGCCAATTTGCATGCCAGTCTACGGTCCGGAGAGGAACCCCCTGATTACATAGAGCCGATCTCATCGGACTCGTTCGAGACCTCCTCAGAATCCGAACCAGAGTCGGAACAATCCGTTAGGGCTTTTGCCCTTTTCCATGTCCGCGCCGCATTTGCCCGGCGGATGGATCTTTTTCGGGGGGGGGGGGCCCCACGACCTCAGTGGTGACAGGACGCAACCTGTCCATCAATTCGGTTTTGGAGGCATGCGTGCCCACATTGTGGGTTTTACTTGTGGCCTTACAGCCGCCCTGGGTCACTGGACTATCATCAGAGGCCTTAGGGCAGGACAAATCGAGGGTGTGGCTAGACGCCATGATGGCTTTGGTAATGATGGCGGAAAAGTTATCTGACATTGCCCCCATAGCGTAATAAATAGCCTGGGTGACCGATTTGGTCATTGTAGCGTCCAGGGGTGAATGGAACTCTGCAGACTTGGGTCTAGGCTCAGTGGCCAGTTGGTGTCTAGTGACACCCTCAGCAGTAGTAGGGAAAGTACGCTGTTAGTCTTTAGGGGTTTGCATGATGGGCACTAAAAGTGGGTTCAATGAAAAACAAGACTACCCAGTAAATTTATATATCACCAAAGTTAAGCAAGTTCTGCCTATCAATCTCCCAGTGTCTGTTCACACACACACACACACACTGACAGGCAACAAAAGGACAGGGCAAGACACAAGTCAAACTTTGCTGTAAGCTTACCGAGTGTTTCCTCAGGAATGGCTTCTGGGATGCACTTGTAAGCTGACTGTCAAGGTAAGAGATCAATCGAGCTGAGAAAAATTGCGGCAAAATTCTTTGCAACACACAATATGGCCGCCGCGACTGCGCAGCCGCGAGCGGCACCCGGTCACGGAGTAAGTCCCGACGGAACTAACAGTTCTAGAGTGGTGCCCTGCGCCCTGGAAGGCCGGGCGTTGCGACCACAAGGGTAATAAACTACCCGAAGAGGTTGAGGGAAAGGATGGTTAGCTGCCGCGGGAAAACCGGAGAAGTAAGAGCAAAAAGCAAATTACCCACAGAGGGCCCAGCACACTAAACACAATCTCAAAAAAAAACAATAACAGAAGTAAGATAGGAAACATCAATGGAATGAACGCATAAACAACAGCAAATATGACAGAGCAATATTTGGTAGTACTTAGCTGAGGCCGCAGCAAAGAAATTGGGGTCACATGGGAGTATATGCTATGTGGACTGTTGTCATAGGCTAGCTAGGATATTGTGATGTAATGATTAACCCTCTGAGGGTATCCGTTTATTTTTTCTGCTATGAATATCTTCTCTTTCTTTGCTGCTGAGGAATAAAAGACAGAGATAAACCTAATAAGAGCCCCTGTGTCCTTTAATAAAATTAAGCAATGGAACTTGTCTGAACTGGTCTGAGGTCTGTGTAGGGGGGGGGTGGAGTGGTCCTTTAGCTGCAGTTGTTTTGGTGACTATAGTGTCCCTTTAATCATAAATAAAAAATATAATCTTCAAAGCCATGAGCAACATAAAAAGAATGGAAAATTATATTCCAAATGGTTAGAAAAAAAAATGAAAAAAAAATGAAGTGAGCAAGAGACGGATTAACATTTTAACATTCTGGTCCCCTTACACTTAATGGATTATTTTGGCAAGTCTTTCAATTCAAAGATTTCCCAGTAAAGCTAAAAAAAGAGTGTTATATTTAGAAGTGTTTTTTCCCTCCAAAAGACACCATTCGTTTGGTTTAATATGACATGACACATTGGAAAGTGACATTCTATTCCTTACAGACTTAAAGCTTTAAGGGTTTTTAAACAGTACACGCTGTACTTGTTTGCTGTGAGAATAATACAGAAAATAATGCAAGATGGTTTTGCACTACAACAATCTTTCAGAATATGTTCTTAAAAGAAAATAAGTTTGTTACAGACATACTAGGACCTAGGTAGGACCTTTTTATTTTCAACCAAAAGTGAGATACTTGATATGTTTAAAGAAACACACAAATGGCACTTTCTCTGAGGATATCATTATCATGATAAGTTTAATGGTTTTAAAAACACTCATATTTGTGTTCAGCAATGCCTCCTGAGTACAATAGTACTCAAAATGTACAGGTTTTATGGGGTTTTGAAAAGTTAGAGGGTTAAATATAGGGCTTAAATCAAATGCTCTTGAATTTCAAAACAAAGTAGACATTTGATGTTTCCAATTTAAATATTTGCCAACAAATTGTTATCATTAGCCAAAATAGTATTTTGTTACTGCAAGTACAAAATATTACAGTAGCAAACCATAGGTAAAAATGGTAGCATTATTTTAAATAATAATGGCAGGTATGAACCCCTTTGTTTGTGCTGCCTCCAAATACTGCCTTTAAATGGCACTTGTGGCTCACAGGCTTTTGCCCCTGTCTTTACAAAGACACTTATGGCCAGCTCATTGCCTACAGGTCCACAGAACCTGGGAATAGTATAGCCAGAAAGAAGGTCTTAAACCTAAAATGACTAGGCAACAGACACTAATGGAACTGCCAAACAGTTCTTTATTTCCATCCAGGACTTCCCCCGATCAACATTTGAGTTAAGTTGACACACTCAATATAACACTAACGGATCACCTGGCACCCCAACTGGGTACCTTCCGTTGACGGATGCTTCTAGTGCTTCCCGAGGGCTCCAAGCCCTCCACTAAACAACAAAAACCACGGCAGACCCCTGTAGCGGTTACCCCGTGTAGCAGAGGGGTTTCAACCGCTGGAGGGTGTCCTTTTCCCGATCAGGGATTCTCAGCATCCAGTTGTTTTCCAAGTGAAGAAGCTCTGACAAGAGCTAGTGTGAATAGCTGTATAGCGGTTACCCCCAATAAGAGACAGGACTCTAGATTGAGGGTGAAGTAGAACTGATGTTTAATGACAGGGACTCTGCTTTTATGCAGTGCTCCCCTGCAAGGGAGACGCCCACAGACAATTAGGCATTAACAAATGAGACAATGGTTACATCCCACAGATTCCCTCCCCTCTGCTTGGGAGATAATTGAGTTTCTTACTATATCTACTCAATTATCTCCAAGCTAAAACGTATACATTTTTATAACTTTATGGTTTTGTATCACACATGAATAAAACTTATATTTTTATGAACCACACAACTTGGGGACAAACATATCAAAAATTCGTACAAATCGGTTCAGGGGTTCCAGAGATATTGAAAAAGACTCTTTGGACCGACCGCACGCCTGTTTGCATGCCCAAAACAGTTCCACAGATTCAGGCTGTGTGGTCGGTCTATTTCTGCCCTGAAAATTGACAAAGTCCCATCCGAAGGCGGCGTTCGAATAGTCGAACGCACTTCGACTTCTGTCGAAGCGTCGAAGTAGACCGGGGTTAAAGGGACACTCCAGGCACCCAGACCACTTCTGCTCATTGGAGTGGTCTGGGTGCCAACTCCCACTACCCTTAACCCTGCAAGTGTAATTATTGCAGTTTTTCATAAACTGCAATATTTACATTGCAGGGTTAACTCCACCTCTAGTGGCTGTCTATTAGACAGCCACTAGAGGTCACTTCCTGGGTTCTAGCACAGGTTTCCTGTGCTAGAGCGTCGCTGGACGTCCTCAC
The DNA here is from genome assembly GCF_036172605.1 of Pelobates fuscus. Classification (NCBI taxonomy): domain Eukaryota; kingdom Metazoa; phylum Chordata; class Amphibia; order Anura; family Pelobatidae; genus Pelobates; species Pelobates fuscus. Next base: position 209,133,645 of record NC_086320.1, on the reverse strand, counting down.
GCTGTGTGAGGACCTCCAGCGTCGCTCAAAACCCCATAGGAAAGCATTGAAATGATTTTTCAATGCTTTCCTATGGGGAGACGTAATGCGCATGCGCGGCATTTCCGCGCATGCGCAGTAGGTCTCCTCGGCCGGTGAGCGAGATTAGTCTCGCCCACCGGCCGACGTAATCACTAGGAGGAGCGTCGCGGAGGCGGAGACAGCGGCGAGGGACATCGCCGCTGTCCCAGGTAAGTCACTGAAGGGGTTTTCACCCCTTCAGTAACCGGGGATTGGTGGGTGGGAGGGAGAGGGACCCTCCAGTGCCAGAAAAACGGATCGTTTTTCTGGCACTGGAGTTTCCCTTTAAACTCCTGCAGTGGTCGTTAGTCGAGTGGCAGTCTATTTCCCCTGAAAAGATAACAAAGTCCCATTCGAACAGGTGTTCGAATCTTCGAACGGGACTTAGTCTCCAGCCGTGGCGTCGAAGGGTAGGGGAATGTACAGGTCAGCGGCGTTCGTTCAAATGTGTGGCCGATTTCCGTTCCAGGGATTTGACGGCACACACCGCTGACCGCGTTCGACTGCATTAAAATGGCTGCCGCCATGTGTTCGACTGTCTAATGGCGGCCACTTCGACTACTTCGGCTGTATCCAAAGTGCCAGAGCAAATGTACTCATTCTTTGAACACAATTAAAGGGCCAGAAACAGTTTTTGTCTTTAAGTGCAAGGCAAGGTGGGTGATGGGACATCATAGAATAAAACAAAGGGTAGAGGTTCCCAGGTAACATGGACGTTGGCTGCTACAACATAGATTGCAGATCCAATGCAAAACAGGGGGATCTGTTACAACCCCCATGAACCACCGCAGCTTGTTTGGGGTCTCGCCATCTTTCACCCACTCTGGACCCAAGACCAGGATCCAGCTTCCAGTAGGTAGACCTCTCTTAAATCCAGAGAGCAGGAACAGGAACAGCTCTTACAAGAGCTTAGTGATTATACACTGGGGAGTATAGTGATTATAGCAATTCCCAGAATGTAGTTAGTTCTCCAATCCCCCAAACATGAGCCAAGACTTCATGAAGGGTAGAACAGGTCTGAGGTTTTATTGATACAGGTTTTCTAACATACAATTCCTCAGGCCAGAGGCACACCCCCTGGACCTGATAGAACACCACATTTCAAACTGTACAGACCAATAAGAACAAACATACAGTCTGTGGCATTCCCATGTACGGCAAACAATCCCTCCCCTCTGCTTGGGAGATAATCGAGTAAAGTCCTGTAAGTAACTCAATTATCTCCAGGCAGAAAAAAAACTAAATTTTCACAAAGTTTCATAAGTACCCCAAAATACAACATATCCCTATATCCCCTGATAGCCCTGATCTGGGTAAACAACATATCCAAAAATCACCCAGATCAGAGCAGGGGTTCAGGAAATTCTTGGAAGTCTTATTTTTGACTCACCATGCACATGGTCCTTATGCCCAAAACAGTTCCAGGGAATTAGGTCCAACGGTCGGTCTCTCTTTATGGAGTACAAAAGTACATACATCACATAAATGAAGCCTTTCAAAATGCATTGGGCAAGGTATATTGCAGGGCCCATAGTCACAGGGTAGGAGGCTGACAAGCAGGCCTTTCCAAAACCCAGTGGCAGAAGTGCTTTTGTCACAAACACATAAAACAAAATATGGGGATTCATACATGCAGCCACATTACACATTAAAATAAAACTCTGCAATGGAGGGTAAGTTAAGAGAACATAGATAATTCACATTATAAAAATTCTGTCTGTATTATGATCATATGAAACTATATGCAAAATATATTCGTGACTAGGAGCATTCAACCAATAGATGGCACTGTGACAATGTCCCTGTGGATGATTGTGGTTCCATCACAACAACTAATGTTGGGAAACATTTTAGTAATTTATGTAATACACTGATGTGACCTCTCATCAGAACTGTCTCTCTTTCCTCTTTTGCTAAATGCACCTCTCTTTTCTCCCTCGGTTCTGTGCTTAGTCTTCCTAAATCTGGTCATGGCATCTCTACAGCACAGGAGGTCCAGTCCATCATTCACAAACGTTGACATCAACAAACAGTAGTCGGTGATGACGCCATCTCAAAAAAGAAGAAAGAAAGGAAGCTAAAGGAACACTCTTAAAGGGGGTAACACATAGACAAAAGTGATAAACAAAGCCCTCTGATGAGTTGTGGGCGAAACGCATGCGTCAGGGGAACTCGGGGACAGTTATTTTTTTTATCCACAGAGGTAGCAGCACTGTACCTCCTAAGGCTGATTATTTTATTTTTACGCTGTGATAGATTCCATTCCAGACTACCCCTATTCGATACAATTGTAGAAGGGAAGTTAGTATCTATTTAGTGGTAACAGAATCGCTACATGGCATTGATTAACCGACGGATCACAATGCAATGTAGTGACTTTGTCTGCACTGACTGTTCAATAATAGCTATTTAACTTTAACACTGTGGATTGCAAAACTATGTTTTGCACATTTATTTGGGAATAGGTTTCTGAAAACTTTTGTACAGAACCTCCCAAGTTTGTATACATTTAACCTTTTCAAGTCTGATTTATGGGTATTTCACCTTTTAAATCTAATATTTACCATTTCTTTAGGTTATTTGAAAAGGATTTAGAACATCCTGGAATGGGATCAATTCTAAGTCTACTAACTATCAATTAGATAGAACATAGGTATATCTCCATATTGAACATTAATTCATATGCATTTGAGTAATTGGATATCTCATCTTTATCACTATCAATTAGATAGTGTTTGTACATTGGTATATCACCTTATTGCATATTTATTTATATGTATTTGAGCAATTGGTATATCTTATCTTTATGAACTTATTAATTTTAATAGAATCATTAAAAGTTACATTTTATTGATTGGACACTCATCTCTTGTTTGTATGACGCCATCTCAGTTTGTTAGATGTGTGGACTTTGCTGTAGCCTTGGTGAGGGTGGTACTGAAACTCCCGTGCTCCAAGATCATGACAATCATTTGCCACATGCTCTGGAAACCATGGGTCACACTGAGATCTGGCTCAGATAATATATCTTCCATTCAGGATATCTTCTCAGGCCACCTGCATTATCGCATCATGCAACGGCTGAAGACTCATCATCTACATTCCTCATCGTTTTATGATCAGACCATCTCTCTGACAGACGAAGTTCATCTCTGAGCCATGTTTAAATCCCCCACTGTGACGGTGGGATGGGAGAAGAAACAAGGAGGCAGGATTATTGATTCCTTTATTCTATTCAGATTCTTGCATATTTAGATTGATTGAGATGTCATTATGGTTGTATATAACACCCTGTATTTTTACTTTCACATTTTTTTTCTGGTTTCATTCAGTTTAACCTGGATCGTACAAGCTACCAATGGTTCCGGTTTTGCTGTGTGAGTCATAAAGTTCTACTCTTCTTGGATGTGCCTCCTTTCTACTCGACCACCCCAAAGAGAGAGCAAGTGAGAGGGTCTTGTTAAGGGTTTTATATGCCTACCCTCATTCTGATTGGTTGTTATTTTTTTACTGGATATGTTAAAGGTTTCTTTGCTGCTGGAGGGATCAGTAAAGAAGGTAAATGTAGAATATTTCTTCACCAAGGCTAGAATAATTTCAAATTTATAACACTGTAATAACATTGATGAAGAAAATTGTTACCTGCTTATAAACAGGGGGACATCCGATACACTATCTGAGATTTGACCTACATTTCCTAATGGATACAAAGCTCTTTATAAAACACAGACAAATGGGGAGAAATAAAAAAAAAAAAAAGGAAAGGAAAAAAAAAAAATTATGCACATGTGCACATGATCCATCCACCTCACAGATGTGGCATATCAAGATGCCGATTAAACAGCTTGATTATTGCACAGGTGTGCCTTAGGCTGGCCACAATAAAAGGTCACTCTAAAATGTGCAGTTTTACTGTATTGAGAGGTCTGGGGGGGTCCAAAAACGAGTCAGTTTCTGGTGTGACCACCAACTGACTCACGCAGTGCAACCTTCGCATAGAGTTGATCAGGTTGTTGATTGTGGCTTGTGGAATGTTGGTCCACTCCTCTTCAATGGCTGTGCGAAGTTGCTGGGTATTAGCAGGACCTGGAACACGCTGTCGTATATACCGATCCAGAGCATCTCAAACATGCTCAATGGGTGACATATCCAGGGAGTATGCTGGCCATGCAAGAACTGGGATGTTTTCAGCTTCCAGGAATTGTGTACAGATCCTTGCATCATGGGGCCATGCAATATCATGCTGCACCATGAGGTGATGGTCGTGAATGAATGGCACAGCAATGGGTCTCAGGATCTCATCACAGTATCTCTGTGCATTCAAAATGCCATCAATAAAATGCACCTGTGTTTATTATCCATAACATACACCTGCCCATAACCCAACCGCCACAATGGGCCACTCGATCCACAATGTTGACCTCAGCAAACCGCTCACCCGCACAACACCATATACGATGTCTGCCATCTGCCCTGTACAGCTAAAACCGGGATTCATCCGTGAAGAGAACACCTCGTCAAAATGCCAGATGCCACTGAATGTAAGCATTTGCCCATTCAAGTCAGTTACGATGACAAACTACAGTCAGGTCGAGACCCCGATGAGGATGACGAGCATGCAGATGAGCTCCCCTGAGATGGTTGTGGCGGAACCAACCTCGCCACTGGGCATTGGAGAAGCCTGTTTGCCCGCCTCCTGCCTGCTGACTATGGCCCCTGGGAGATTTGACCCTTTAAATACAGGATTTGGGCATGTTGTATTGTATTATGCTGCTACTGGCCCTTTAAGAACCATCTGGGGACATACTGTGGAGTTACTGGGTGGCCACCATTTCATGTATCAGAGGCACATGGTGAGAACAATGGATGAAGCACATGGTGAGAACAATGGATGGCGGCCATTTTAACTCACAGACACTGTTTGGACTTTTCTACACAGTGCCATCTCGCCGGTATTTGGTGCACAAAGACATCGTGCAGTAGTTTTAAACTATACAACAGGGGACACAGCATACAGTAATTAGTTTTTATACAATCTGTATATGTTCTTCGGAATCTGCATTAAACTGTATCTTCCAAACTACTGAACGGATCTGGGTGAATTTTGGATATGTGGTTCACCCAGATCCCCCGGTTCTGAGGATATACTTTATATGGGGCTACTGCATGTTTTGGGGGCCCTGTGATATGTTTTATAAAACTGTATTTCTCTGTCTGTGATAATTATATTTCCCATTGTGTTCAGTAATCATATCACAGGCAGAGGGGAGGATTTTGTGTGGGAGTGTCTGTGTGTATTGTACGCATTGATTGGTTGTTCTGTAAAACCCTGTGGGCAGTACTAGGTTTGTGGATTGGGAATAAAAGAGGCTGTATGCCTGTACAGTCAGTTATGCTTGATCTCAAAACAAAGTGTTGTCTCGTTATTGGGGGAATTGGATTGTATGCTGATTGCCAGGAGTGTAAGCTGATTTGTATGCTTTTCCTGTTCAGCTGTTTACAGCATTCATATGCTTGAGAGCATTCGTATGCTTCTCCTGTTCGGTGGTTGGGGTGTCTGCTGCAGTGCTTGGAGTCCTCAGGAAGCGCTAGGAGCATCCTTCAACGGAGGTACCCAGTCGGGGTACAGTCAGTTTGTGCAGAAATTCTTTGGTTATGCAAAGCAATTGTTGCAGCAGCTGTTTTGGTGGCTGGTCTCAGACGATCTTGGAGGTGAAGGTGCTGGATGTGGTGGTTCTGGGCTGGTGTGATTACACGTTGTCTGCGGTTGTGAGGACGGTTGGATGTACTGCCAAATTCTCTGAAACGCGTTTGGAGACGGCTTATGGTAGAGAAATGAACATTCAATTCATGGGCAACAGCTCTGGTGGACATTCCTGCAGTCAGCATGCCAATTGCATGCTCCCTCAAAACTTGCGACATCTGTGGCATTGTGCTGTGTGATAAAACTGCACATTTTAGAGTGGCCTGTTATTGTGGCCAGCCTAAGGCGCACCTTTACAGTAATCATGCTGTCTAATCAGTATCTTGATATGCCACACCTGTGAGGTGGATGGATTACCTCGGCAAAAGAGAAGTGCTCACTAACACAGATTTAGACAGATTTGTGAACAATATTTGAGAGAAATAGGCCTTTTGTGTAAATAGAAAAAAAGTCTTAGACCTGTGAGTTCAGCTCATGAAAAAAATGGGGGCAAAAACGAAAGTGTTGCTTTTATAATTTTGTTCAGTGTAGCTGCTAAAATACATCTTCCAGGCAGTTGCAGCCCATGCAGTTTCAAACAGGTCCATCTACAACTCTGTCGCTATGATTCATATAATCTTTCATATTATTCACATTGCTTTTTGATTTACATGTAACATATATGCAAAAGGAGAGCTATCTGATGCAACTGCCTGGATATTTGCACCAAGAAATCTTTATTGTAAAGATGGTTTACATCAAAATAAATACACTTCTGATAACATTACAGGTCACGATTTCATAAAAAGCTAAAAGGATTATATGCTACAGTTAGGAAGGTCACTTTTCAGTAGGTTTAACAGTTTACGGCAAGAAGATTTTTGGCAAATTCGATTAAAATAAGTTAGACTTGTAGATCCACTTTACTTTGGAAAGGATTTCAACCGTATATGTAGATTTTCCAGGAGGAATAGACAAAAACTCAAACTTAAGATTTTTGCTTTGTCCCCATGGAGTACCTTACGATTACCCTGATTACAGAAACGCCTTCTGAGCTCATTTGAATAAGATAAGAAATATATATATTTAAAAAAAAAAAAAAGTCAGACAAAAAAGAAGCAAGCAAAAATCAGGGTATATCACATGCGTTGTGTTATGGCAGCAGTGATTTAGGTTTCTGGTTTATAACTTATCTTTGCAAGTAGCCTGAAACAAACAGCTTATCTTGACACAATACATAGACATTTTGCTTAACTGAGTCTCCAATTAACATCTGAACAAAGCATTTCCACTTGTGCCCAATTGCCCATGATTAATTTTCTGATTTCTTTTGCATTTAATGTTAACCCCTAAGAACACTAAATAATCCTCCCACCAATCAATATTAAAGGACTGAAGAAGGTTCAACATAGTCGAGACACTCTCACTCCATGGCTTGAGTTTTGGTTATATTTAATATAAAAGTTTACTGTAGTGTGCCATTTTTATTTAGGGATGGATATTAACAAGGGATATTCCACTGCCCAATCCAAACAAAATAAAACTCACTATTTAGGAGATATACCCCAACTGAAATGTGCATTTTATTATGCATTTTTTTTCCATTGGCATTATATCTAAAAAATCATCTTGCAAAAACATTTGCAAGTCCTCCATTTCTATCCCCACCAACACTTTTTGTGGCTGTCCAATCACAAATCCAAATGCAGCTCAATCATAATTATTTGCAAGGCAGGTGCTCTGAGCCATTGCCTGGCTCTTGAGGATAGCTCCCCTGACCAAAGCAAATCAGCAAATAACACGACAGGCTGCCTGATCGACAGCCTGGGGGCTCTGACCAGGTTTATTTATAAAAGTGCTGATTTCTATTGAGGAAACAATCTCAAAATCGTGGCTGAAAGTGGTTCAAGTGCAATTACATATATAAGCAGGGATAAGGGACATCTTTGGTGCGTACCATTGGAGATTGGGAAAGGGTCAAATATGAATCCAGAGTATAATATGGATTAGGGAACAGTGCACACATAAATACACCCTGTTCCAAATTATTATGCAAATTGTATTTCTCATTTACCTAAATAATTGATGTAAATAACAGTCAGCATAATTCTCATGTTATGAACTATTAAGAGTACAATTCAAATTGTATTGAACAAACCTCCTAATGATAACAGTATTTTTTTTTAAACATAAAAAACTTACAATGCACTGTTCCAAATTATTATGTACAGTAAGTTTCAAAACACTTTATAGGTTCTAAAGAACTGAAAAATTTCATTTGTTGTGTTTGCAGCATATTTACTGAAATCAAAAGCTATTTCAATCAAACTTATAACAACATTTTAACAGGTCACATTACATTTTAACATAGGACAACCATATTTAATAGCAGTTTCACAAGTCTTGCATCCATTGAACTTGTGAGTTTTTGGACAGTTTCTGCTTGAATTTGTTTGCAAAATGTCAGAATAGCCTCCCAGAGCTGCTGTTTGGATGTAAACTGCCTCCCACCCTCATAGATCTTTTGCTTGAGGATGATCCAAAGGTTCTCAATAGGACTGAGGTCAGGGGAGGATGGAGGCCACACCATGACTTTCTCTCCTTTTAACCCCATAGCAGCCATTGATGCAGAGGTATTCTTTGCAGCATGAGATGGTGCATTGTCATGCATGAAGAGGATTTTATTACGGAAAGCATAGTTCTTCCCTCTGTACCAGGGAAGAAAGTGGCAGTCAGAAACTCCACATACTTTGCAGAGGTCCTCTTTACACCTTCGGAGACCCTAAAGGGGCCGACCAGCTCTCTTCCCATGATTCTGGCCCAAAACATGACTCCACCACCGCCTTGCTGACGTCGCAGCCTTGTTGGAACAGGGTGGCCGTCCACCAACCATCCACTACTCCATCCATCTGGACCATCCAGGGTTGCACGGCACTCATCAGGACTGTGACAGAACAGGACTGTTTGAAAGTAAGTCTTCATGTATTTTTCTGCCCAATGCAACGGTTTCTGCTTGTGAGCATTGGTTAGTGGTGGCCGAATAGAAGGTTTATGCACAGTTGAAAGACTCTGGAGGACTCTACATCTTGATGTCAGTGGGACTCCAGAGGCACCAGCAGCTTCAAATATATGTTTGCTGCTATGTAATGGTATTTTAGCAGCTGCTGTCTTGATCCGATGCATGGATCTGGCAGGAATCTTCCTCAATGTGCCTTTATCTGCACAAACCCATCTGTGCTCTGAATCAGCCACAAATCTCTTAATAGTGCGATGATCACGCTTACGTTTTTGTGAAATATCTAATGTTTTCATACCTCGTCCAAGGCATTAAACTATTTCACTCTTTTCGGCAGCAGAGAGATCATTTTTCTTCCCCATATTGCATGAAAATGGTGCTCTGCTTAATAATGTGGAACACCCTCCTTTAGTAGTTTTTCCTTAAATTGGGCTCACCTGGCAATCTAATTATCACAGGTGTCCGAGATTGTTTTCAGTGATCAAAAGAGCCCTGAGACACAATGCCATCCACGAGTTAAACTGAAAAACAAAATATTTAATCTTTGTGACACTTTAATAGAATTTGCATAATAATTTGGAACAGGGTGTATACATTATTCAATTTTTTAAGGCTACGTAAATTCACATATCTCAGAAGCCATATTGTGTTGTTAAGCCCACCACTACTTCACAGTACTCATATATCGGTGGATCCTACACTAACTCCAACGTGGGAAACAAATTAAATAGTGCTAGTGCTAAATAAGAATCCAGAGCATAGCATCAAGGCATATCAAAAATTATATTGTGCTTTAATTACTGGTAAGAAATCCAAAGTTATCCAGTTTCCAAAAAACACCTGTTATGGTGATCAAACACCTTTTCAGCGTCAAAAGAAAGAAGAATTCTCTCTCTGTTTCCTCTGTGGATACTAGCTCCCGGAGCGATCACTTCTGGGTTGCGGCACATGGCGCTCGGCAGTGTAGGGAGTGTAGGCACTCCATAATTGTTTAAAAAAAAAAAAAAAAAAACATTACATTACAGAAAAAAAAAAAAAAAATAAACCCATACCCGCCCTCCCCCCTTCCCCATGTACTTACCGGCCTCCAGTCCCCCCTATCCAATTTAGGACCCCCAGGGTCCATGTGACCGCTCTAAAAGAGTGGTCACATGGCCCCCCATAGGTGCCCATTGTGCTGCCAGCAAGGGGACTGCTGATAAAAAAAAAAGTTTAAAAAGTAAAAAAAAGGTCAAAAAATTTAAATAAAGTTAATACATTTATATCTCATATAACGTCATACTAAGAGTATTTTTATCAATATATACATATGTTAATATAAAAATACACATGTGTATATAATAACTATATATAACAAATATTAAAAAATAAACTGTAAAAATAATTTTTACAAATATATAAATATACCGTATATACTCTAGTATAAGCAGAGTTTTTCAGCACATTTTTTGTGCTGAAAAACCCCAACTCGGCTTATACTCGAGTCAATAGTCTGTATTATGGCAATTTGCATTGCCATAATACAGACAGGGGCTGTGGGGGCTGTCAGAGCTGTAACTTACCTGTCCTGCAGCTCCTGTCAGCTCTCTCCTCCTCTGCGCCGTCCGTTCAGCACCTCGGTCAGCTCCCAGTGTAAGTCTCGCGAGAGCCGTGGCTCTCGTGAGACTTACAGTGTGAGCTGACAGAAGAGCTGAACGGATGGCGCGGAGGAGGAGGGAGCTGACAGGAGCTGCAGGACAGGTAAGTTACAGCTCTGACAGCCTCCCTCTTCCCCCCACTGAACTGCCAATGCTGGACCACCAGGGAAGGAGAGCCCCCCTCCCTGCCATGTATCAAGCAGGGAGGGGGGATGAAAAAAATGTATAGTAATAATAAAAAAAATAATAATAATGAAATTAAATAATTAATAATAAAAAAGAATAATAATTAAATTAAATAATAATAAACACTAATAATAAAATTAAATAAAAAATAATAATAATAAATAAAAAAATTAAAATAATAAAAAAAAATTGCCCACCCCCCACCAAGGCTCTGCAACACACACACACACACACACACACACACACGCTGCACTCATACACACACGCTGCACTCATACACTCACACTGCATTCATACATTATACACACACTGTAAATAAATATTCAATTAATATATTTTTTTTAGGATCTAATTTTATTTAGAAATTTACCAGTAGCTGCTGCATTTCCCACCATAGTCTTATACTCGAGTCAATAAGTTTTCCCAGTTTTTTGTGTAAAATTAGGGGCCTCGGCTTATATTCGGGTCGGCTTATACTCGAGTATATACGGTATGTCATTTTATTCTCCCTGTATTTTGATATTAATATATATAATTCTAAGTGTATTTTGAGAGATAGATATATATCTATCTATCTCAAAATACACTTAGAATTAAATATATATATACTGGGATCTCTGGCAGTCCTCCCCAACTGTGATTTCCGCGGATCATCGGTCCAGGGCTCCTATTTTTTGCGGACGTCCTTAACAACCGTTTTTTGTTGGACGTAACTAGTAAGGGGAAATATACATAGAGATATATAGGTACAAACTAGGTACGTGCAACAAAAAACGTCCACGACAAATAGGAGCCCTGGACCGATGATCCACGGTAATCACAGTTGGGGAGGACTGCCAGAGACCCCAGCAGTACCCCTACAGCAGCTCTGGCCACCCTGGCCACCCAGGGCCATGTGATCACCATGATCATATAACCGCAATAGGACTCTAGTAGCTGCCAGCAGGGGGACTGTCTGAGCTGTCAGGCAGTCCCCCAGGCTGCTAAAAAAATAATAAATATCTTATCCATATACAGATGGTCCTCATTTAAAGATCTACCTGTTTTAACACGGCTCGCAATTACGACCAGGCGTAAGTGAGAGCGGTCATAGGGATTCCCTGCTCTGGTGCGCATGTCTATGTTCAGGAAAACTTCCCCGAACATAGACGAATGCACCAGAGTAGGGAATCCCTTAACTCCTCACTTATCAACCGATTCGTTCTACGACCAGGTCATAGGAAGGGAACCCGGTCGGTAAGTGAGGAGTGTCTGTATTAGATATGTATTGTGTCTGTATTATATATGTCTAAATATATTATAAAATAATAAAATCATTTTATAATATGTTATACACATATAATGCAGCTATTTGATTTAATTCTAAGTGTACTTTGAGATATAGATATATATATATATATATACACACACACACACACACACACATCTCAAAATACACTTATGATGAAATCATATATGCATTATATATGTATCATATATTGCAAAATTATTTAATTATAATATATTCTACATATATAGGAAATAAAAAAGTGTATATATGTATATACACACACATCAAAAATATTTTTACAAAATGTATTTATTTTTTTATACAAAACGAATAAAAACGCTAACTTTGGCCAGCGTTTGTGACTGTTGTACTCGGGAAATGTTGCTGAACACATATTGGGTGTTTCTTTGTCAGTAACACATAACAGGAACTGAGAATCCATGCCTAAAGTGAGAGAAAAATAACACAAAAAAAACGACTACCTAAAAGTTTGAAAAAGACTGGTGGTAGAATTAGTGCGTTGAAAGTGTTAAAATACCACCATTTGAAATACCCTAGGGTGTCTACTTTTCAGAAATATATGGTTTAATGAGGGGTAAATTACATTGGCCGGCTTCAAAAATGTCCCAAATAGGACATGGGTGCATGATGAACAGCTGAGAAAATTCCAAGTTGGAAAAACGGAATGTGCACCCTCCAAATAAGGTCTTTTAGCCCCCAGAGAACCCGAAACACACCTACACATGGGTGCTGAACACATATTAGGGTGTTCTTTGGCAGTAATCCTAAAAGTTCTGCGTACATGTATTCTTTAATTTTTTTTTTCATTCTTTATTTAGTCGTGCATGTAAAGTACAAATATGCAAGCAATGCCCCAACAGCTATCGCTAGCTTAATTTTCAACATTTAGTGCACAGTTGTCGCATCTGTTAACATAGCACATTTTGGGTTTTATACGTACATTATACAAGACAATATTAAGAAAAAAACAACTAGTGAGACCCTTGTGGGTGTGTTAAAAGTGTGAGTCAGCTTGGTAAGATCCATGTTGGGGTTCTACCTCCTTCCCCTATGTGTGTAGTACGTTAGAAGTGGTTACCCGGAAGGAGGGGGATGGGTGTAAATTGGTGAGCAATAGTGGTTACTAGGCGGTGTAGTATGTGTAGCAGCCTATACGGAGTGCCAATGTTATGTATTTGCAGCATTTGTTTGAGCAACTGCTTGGGTGGTCACATACAGGCTGTTAGGCTTGACAGGTCAATTAAGGATACAATTATGCGAACCAATAACTTATTTACATTTAACATGAAGCATTTTTTAAAACTTTTAAAAGTAAAGCATATTTTATTTATTTTTTTCAACTGTGGTGGATACAGTGTAAAATAATAGCAGCTTACAAAGTCCTCTTGGGTGGTTCAGCCTTCGTTCACTCAGGTTGGTGGTCTGTTAGGCGAGGCCTGCTGTTTCCCTCTTGGGGTAAATTCCGGAATGGTAGCTGGGTTTAGCCTGGACAGTCCTGTTCCCATCGGCAGTGGGGCACACCAAACACCCGCTGATTTCATGTGCGCTTCTAATTCCTGGTATCCTTGTGCTCTGAGGGTAGTCCCGTTATGTGTGAATCTGACCACTCGCGGTGTTCCACATCTGTAGGGAATTTCATTGGCACGGAGGTGTTGCAGGAGGGATTGTAGAGATTTCCGCCATGTGAGGGTACTCCTGGTGAGGTCTGGGAAGACTGTGATGGAGGAGCCCTCGAACGGTATTCCCTTGCAGAGTTTTCCCTTGCAGAGCAGCTAGAAGTGTGGCTTTGTCCGAGAGGGTCTGGAATCTGAGGACCAAATCGGCCGTTGCCGTTGCCGGCGCTCTAGTTGGCTTTGGTAGCCGGAACAGACCATCTAGTTTTAGGGCTTTCGCCTGCTTTGGTGGGAGCAAGCCTCCGATGAAACGGCGTATGTAATGGGGTAAGTCAGTGATGTCGGCCGAGTCAGGGAGCCCCCTGACTTAAGTTGTAGCGCCATCTCTGATCTTCAATGGCGTCCAGCCTATCCGTTGTGGTTAGCTGCTGCTGTGCCAGATCTGCTACCTGCTGTTCCACCTTGCTGATTCTAGCTTCATGGTTAGTCGAGCAGGTCTCCAAGTGTGAGATTTTCAATGCGGCCCCTTCAATAGCCTCTTTATAGCAGGCCATGTCAGTTGCTAGGTCTTTGCGGCGAGTTCCGCCAGCATCATTTTGAGTTGGTCTGCAGTGACCGGGTCCCCAGCTCTCTGCAGTACCATTTTGTGGTCTGGCATGGGCCCAGAGGGTGTTCCATCCAGGAGGTCTGATGCGAACTACTCCGAGGAGTAGGAGGTGAGGTCGTCGGCCAGCGCCATTTTTGACCATGCGGCCTGCTGCGAGTTCCTCAGCATGTCTCCTATATCTCTCCCTTGGGAGCTTCTGTCCGCTTTTGCTTTTTTCGTCTTGCGACCCATAGTGTGACTGCCAGCTGTATAGCAGTTTGTGGGGTCTTTGGGCTCCGGGATCCACCATAAAAAGCCTCGTTTAGGTAAGTAAGAGCTGGAGCTCCGAGATATGCGACCGCTCCGTTGCTCTGCTGGCTCCGCCCCCCCTGCGTACATGTATTCTTAAATTGCGGTGTGTCCAAAAAAAAAAAAACACCAATTTTTTTTTTTTTTTGGGCATAGATTGCTGGTAAAATGGTTGGATGAAAAGAGTCAAAATACCCAAGTTTAATACCTTAGGTTGTCTTCTTTTAAAAAAAAGATATACATGTGTAGGGTTATTCAGGGATTCCTGACAGATATTAGTGTTACAATGTAACTTTCTTTACTTTTGGAAAAAAAAGGTTTGTATATAGCAAAGTGCTACTTGTACTTATAGCCCTAAACTTTCCAAAAAAAAGCTAAGAACGTATTAACATTTGGCATTTCTAAACTCAGGACAAAATTTAGAAACTATTTAGCATGGGTGGTTTTTGGTGGTTGTAGATGTGTAACAGATTTTGGGGGTCAAAGTTTGAAAAGGTGTGTTTTTTTTTTTCTTCAATATTTTCATCATATTTTATAATAAATTATATGATATGATGAAAATAATGGTATCTTTAGAAAGACCATTTTGATGGAGAGAAAAACGGTATATAATATGTGTTGGTACAGTAAATGAATGAGAGGAAAATTACAGCTAAACACAAACACCGCAGAAATGTAAAAAGAGCCCTGGTCCTTAAAGGGACACTGTAGGCACCCAGACCACTTCTGCTCATTGGAGTGGTCTGGGTGCCAACTCCCACTACTCCTAACCCTGCAAGTGTAATTATTGCAGTTTTTTATAAACTGCAATAATTACCTTGCAGGGTTAACTCCACCTCTAGTGGCTGTCTACTAGACAGTGGAGTACTGGCACTGGAGGGTCCCTCTCCCTCCCACCCACCAATCCCCAGTTACTGATGGGGTGAAAACCCCTTCAGTCACTTACCTGAGGCAGCGACGATGTCCCTCGTCGCTTTTTCCTCCTCCGCGCCGCTCCTCCCTCTGATTCCGTCGGCCGGCGAGCGAGACTGATGCCGCCCACCGGCCTAGGAGACCTAATGCGCATGCGCGGCAATGCGCTCCCCATAGGAAAGCATTGAAAACGAATTTCAATGCTTTCCTATGGGGAAATGAGCGACGCTGGAGGTCCTCACACAGCATGAGGACGTCCAGTGACGCTCTAGCAAGGAAAATCCTTGCTATAATCCAGGAAGTGACCTCTAGTGCCTGTCTAATAGACAGACACTAGAGGTGGAGTTAACCCTGCAAGGTAATTATTGCAGTTTATAAAAAAACTGCAATAATTACAGTTGCAGGGTTAGGAGTAGTGGAAGTTGGCACCCAGACCACTCCAATGAGCAGAATTGGTCTGGGTGCCTGGAGTGCCCCTTTAAGGCGCCCTGTGCAAAAATACTTCACGGTGCCCTACACTGGCCACACCCCCTCCCGGGTCACACCCTCCCATTAATACTCCTCACCATTTAAAACCTCCTTATTTCTCCCACTCCATAAGAATAATTAAAAAGCTGTATCAAAATACACATTAGTTAGTTGCAATATAAATATAGCTTTATATAGGCAGGGCTGGACTTAGGCCATTAGGCGCCCTGTGCGAAAAGTCTTCATGGCGCCCCCTTACCCCCACCAAGTTGCCTGTATACAGTAACACACACAGGCACAGGCAGAAAGTCAGTCATGCTAAGTTACAGGCAGACAGTCACACACACACACAGTTACAGTCAGACAGTCACAGAGCCAAACACACAGTTAAAGGCAGACAGTCACACACACACTCACGCACGCTGATAGGCACACACTCAGTTAAAGGAAGATAGTCACACATACAGGCACAGGCACACACAACGGCACAGCTACAGCGACACCCACAATTGGAGTCACACACACAGGCAGGCAGTCACACACACAGGCAGACAGTCACACAGTCACACACACAGGCAGACAGTCACACAGACAGTCGCACACACACACACAGGCAAGCAGTCAAACAGTCACACACACACAGGCAGTCACACACACGGGCAGTCACACACATGAACAGGCAAACAGTAACACTCAGGCAGGCAGGCAGTCACACACACAGGCAGTCAAACAGACAGTCACACACACACACAAACAGGCAAGCAGTCAGACAGTCACACACACACAGGAAAACACATGCACAGGCAGGCAGGCACATGGACAGACAAACAGTAACACACAGGCAGGCAGGCACATGGACAGACAAACAGTAACACACAGGCAGGCAGTCACACACACACACACACACATAGGCAGGCAGACACATGAACATGCAAACAGTAACACACAGGCAGGCAGTCACAGTCACACACATACAGACTTACCTATTTCCATTATGGCTGGAAGGGGTAGTGGATGCAGTTGGTTGTTGGGGAAGCAGGGGCGCCTTCCTGCTTCCCTCTTCCTGTGCAGCTTCGGGTAGGTATTACCAGGGTCTTTGGGTATGTCTAAGCCCCGCTCCCACAATTTTTTTCTTTTCTTTTTAATAGACCCGGGTGGAGAATAATTAATCTTCCACCCGGGTACCTGTTTTAGCTCCCCTGTCAGCCGACCATGTCGATTGTCGGCTGTCAGGGTGTCCCCTGGTCTATGGCGCCCTGTGCGGCCCTGTATATAGGTATCGCACCCATTTGCAGTTAAAGTTAGAAAATAATAAAGATATATTCAACTTTTTACAGCACCTTCCACAATGTCCGTGCCAATGTCCAATCCATTGCTTCTCATACAGGAGAAGCAAGCGTTGTGCATGCAGTAAAATGTTCCCATAGGAAAGCATTAAATCACAGGGGGCTGAGAAAGGAGGGACGGGGGGGCTGAGAAAGGAGGGACAGGGCTGAGTAGGGGGATAAAAAAAAAAAAAAAAAAAAAAACACACACACACACACACACACACACTTTACTCCCCCACACACACTGCACCACACACTATGCACCCCCCCGACACACATACTACATTATTCACAAACACAATGCACCCCCATACACGCACTGCACCTCTCACACACACACACACTACTGCCCCTATCTCCTACTACAGTCTCTATCCCAGCAGATCCCAGGTAAGTTATCAAACAGGTTTGACTACTTTCCCTGGAGGGGGAACTAAAGCATTCCTGGCACAATAACTACTACAGAGAGATGTAGTGGTTATCGTGCCCGGATTGCTTCTTTAAACAATCTACAAGTGCCCCTCCCAAGATTAGGCTCTGGATCCGGAAACATTTCTGCTGAACAGGGGCCCAGTGTATGCCACAGAGCTGTACATATATACAACCTAGAAATTAGTTTTGACTTGGGGCACCTCGAACAAAATAAAAATATATATATATATTGAAAATGTAATGGGTGTCTTGAACTTAAAACATTAGGGAACCACTGATCTAAGATATGAAGACAAAATTAAGCATACTTTGTCTGCATCATGCCATAATACAGAAAAACAGAGAAAACTGTGTACTTTCTTTGTTCGGGTACTTATGTTTTTATATTGAGAAAATTCTGATCAAGAAAGATTTAAAAAAAATAAAAAAATATATATATATATATATATATATATATATATATATATAATAAATGTATTTATTTAAAGGGCAATAACATCTACCATTGAACAGACTCCCCTGGCCTTCTTGCCACCAACCAATGCCTCTGCACCGATGACTAGTATCCAATCAAATGCTTCTCATATAAGCACTGGAATAGAAGGTGCATGTACAGCAATAGCCATGAATGGACAATAACAGAAAGCAGTGAGCAGTGAGTGAAGATGGAGACACTTCTCTTTAAATCTGTACTATTATTGAACGAAGTAGAGGGGACATGCTGTTATCACTTTACTTTAGCAAGCTGAACTGCTAAATTTCCTTTAACCCCTTAAGGACCGATGATGGTTCAGGACAGTCATCGGAAAAATACCCTTGAGGACCGGTGACTGTCCTGAACCGTCTTAACGGTAATATTTACTTACCTGATTGCCACCGTTCCCCCGGTGGCAATCGGCGTTGCTCCCGATGTGAGGAGACTGCCTGACAGCCCAGACAGTCCCCCCTCAGTGAAATAGGCCTCGACGGTCATGTGATCGCTCCAACAGAGCGGTCAGCGTCCGAGCATCTGCCTGCAGGGGGACTGCCTGTGTTGTGCAGGCAATCTCCCTGCATGTGTAAGATAAAAAAAACAAAAAAAAACACAATTGTTAATGAATATAATTATTATTATAATATATATATTTAGGTCATGGTGGGGAAAAATTGTGATTGAAAACCCCTTCCACCTGAAGTCTGTGGATAGTTAATACAATGTTAAACAGAAATCTGCACACCAGTCAAGCCATAAGACTTGCTTTTCCCACAGAAATCCCAAATCTGCAGTGATGTTACAACCTCAAAGGATTCTGGGTGGGCATATGCAAATTAGTTTAACAATGTTGTATTAACTAATATATATATATATATATATATATCATTTTATTCTAACTGTATTTTGATATTAATATACATATATTTATATAAAAATACACTTAGGATGAAATTATATATCTATGGATTATATATATATTGTAACGAAAATATACCCCAACACGCAGAATTCAACTAAACAGAAGACCACACAGAGGGGAGATACGTCTACCGGACCTTAGAGTGGCTGGACTCGACGTAAAGGAGAGAGATACAGAGTCAGGAGCGATCCGAGGTCAAGGGCACAAAGAGACAGCGTAAACTAGGACTAGCCGGGGTCTGGTACACAGTAAACAGCAAGCTGGCAAACAGAACAGATAAGGATAAAGAGATAACGTAGTCAGAAACAAAGCCAAGGTCAATCACAAAGGAACACAACTGAACACAACAAGCGCTAAAGGGAACTGAAACAGAAACCACGATAGGGCAAGGAACTAAGGGGAAAAGGTGAGTATATATGCCTAAACATCTATTTTGATTGGTCCCTGTCACATTCACGCCCCCAAAAGGTAAGCGTATGGGGAGTGTGGCATGACAGGGACCAATGGGAGGCCTTTGCCAATTTAGGCTCCCACTGTCCCTTTAAGAGCGCGCCCGAGAAACGCAACGCGCTCTTAGAGTCAGGCGGGACACGTGACCGCTTCTCGCGGTCACTGCCCACCTTCCTGTTGCAGCCGTCGGATGAGCCGCGCGCGGCTTGAGCAGAGGACCCCGGCCGGCCCCTGGAAAGGGTAAGTACCGCTACAGTACCGCCCTTGAGGACACGCCCTCCAGGCGGGGAGGGCCTGGCCTGGCAGGAAAATGAGAATGGAAGGAACGCACAAGGCGAGGAGCGTGAACAGCATCAGCGGAAATCCAACTGTGCTCCTCAGGCCCATAGCCCTTCCAATGCACCAGGTATTGAAGTCGACCTCTAAGGAAACAAGAGTCAAGAACAGCAGAAACTTTAAACTCCTCATGTCCCTCCACAGAGACAGGAGGGGGAGGAGGAGCATGCCGGGTATAGCGGTTGCGTACGTAAGGCTTCAACAATGAAGTGTGAAAGACATTAGGAATACGCAGATTCTTAGGAAGACCCAAGGCATACGAAACAGGATTAACCTTATGCAAAGCACGATAAGGACCAATAAAGCGGGGAGCCAATTTCATAGAAGGCACCCAGAGGCGAATATTTTGCGTGGAAAGCAAAACCCTGTCCCCCATGACATAAGAAGGAGCCGCCCTGCGATGCTTGTCAGCCTGCACCTTCTGGCGAGCAGCGGAATCCACCAAAGAACGCTGAACCTGCTCCCAAGTATTACGCAAACCAACCAAATGCTCATCCAGAACTGGCATGCCCTGTGAGTAGAATGCAGCCGGAAGAACAACGGGATGCTGGCCATAGACAACGTAAAAAGGGCTTTTGCCGGAAGAATCATGAGTAGCGTTATTCCGAGCAAACTCCGCCCAAGGAAGAAGGTCAGCCCAATTGTTCTGATGGTGGGATACGAAACAACTAAGGTACTGCTCCAGAGATTGATTGGCACGTTCAGCAGCTCCATTAGACTGGGGATGGTAAGCGGAAGAAAACGAGAGAGAAATACCCATTTCTGAACAAAAGGCTTTCCAGAACCTGGAAATAAACTGGCTACCCCTATCGGATACAATAGATAAGGGAATGCCATGTAACCGAAATACTTCTCTAGCGAAGATAAGTGCCAGTTCCCTAGATGTGGGCAGCTTGCGAAGAGACACAAAGTGAGCCATCTTGGAAAACCGATCTACTATCATCAGGATAACAGTGTTACCATTCAAAGGGGGTAATTCAACAATAAAATCCATGGACAGGTTAGACCATGGTCTTTCGGGTACGGGTAACGGATGCAACAGCTCACAAGGAATTCTACGAGAAGATTTCATACAGGCACAAGTAGTACAAGCACCTGTATAGTCGGTGACATCCTTGCGCAAGGAATCCCACCAAAAATACAGAGAAACAGCTGACACCGTTTTGGAAATACCAGGATGTCCAGCAGTCTTAGTGTCATGATACAACGACAGAATATCCCGTCTCTCAGGAACATCAACGAATAGTTTATCAGTAGGCCTCTCGCTAGGTGCCATGCTTTGTTTCGCTTGTATGGTCTGCAAGAGGGACGAGGAAATAGACAAAATAGTAGTAGCTATTATCCTGTCTGGGGGAATGACAGGAGTAACATCAATCTCCTGTTTGTCAGCAGTTTCAAACTGTCTGGACAGAGCGTCTGCTTTAGTGTTGCGATCACCTGGCCTATAGGTGATAATATAATTGAAATGGGACAAAAACAGTGACCACCTAGCCTGCCTAGAAGACAATCTTTTAGCCTCACTAAGGTAGGATAGGTTCTTGTGATCCGTAAATATGAGGATGGGATCTTTAGTTCCTTCTAACAAATGTCTCCATTCTTTGAGTGCTAAAATAATAGCAAGGAGTTCGCGATTACCCACATCATAATTATTTTCTGCTTTGGACATTTGTCTAGAAAAGAAGCCACAAGGATGCAATGGCTTTTCAGGCGACTCTCTTTGGGATAAGACAGCACCTACCCCGATATCGGAAACATCAACTTCAAGAATATAGGGCAGTGAGGGGACAGGATGCTGTAAAATAGGTGCAGAGGCAAACGTAGTCTTAAGATATTCAAAAGCCTGAAGTGCCTCGGGAGACCAGACACGAGTATTGCCATACGGGTGATAGGCGCTACAATAGAGGAAAAACCTTTAATAAAACGTCTATAATAATTAGAGAAACCAAGAAAACGCTGAATGGCTTTCAAACCTTGTGGTAGGGGCCATTCAATGACAGCAGAAAGCTTCTGGGGATCCATACGAAAACCTTTAGCGGAAATCAAATATCCCATAAACTGGACTTCGGATTGGTCGAATAGACATTTTTCCAGTTTACAAGAAAGACCATTAGCAAGAAGGGTCTTCAGAACTGTTGTAACATGTCTGTGATGAGTGTGTAAATCTGTAGAGTATATTAATATGTCATCCAAGTACACAATTACAAATGTGTGAATAAAGTCTCTTAGGACGTCATAAATAAATTCTTGAAATACTGCTGGGGCATTACATAGACCAAATGGCATAATGCTCGTAATGGCCAGATCTAGTGTTGAATGCCGTCTTCCATTCGTGGTCTTTCTTAATACGTATTAAAATTGTATGCACCTCTAAGACCCAATTTAATGAATACAGTAGCATGTTTTAGCGTGTCAAATAATTCCGTGATTAAAGGTATAGTGTATGCATTTTTGATGGTGATTTTATTAAGACCTCTATAAATCGATACACGGTCTTAAATCACCTTCTTTCTTCGATACAAAGAAGAACCCCGCTCCAGCCGGAGAAGAGGATCTCCCTTTTCTAGTGATTCCTTAATATACTCCTCCATGACACGGTTTTCTTGAATAGATAAAGGGTACACCCTGCCCTTTGGAGGCATCGTGCCAGGCAATAAATCGATAGCACAATCGTAGGGTCTGTGAGGCGGTAATTTGTCAGCCTCCCTTTTATCGAAGACAGTTTTGAGAAATAAGTACTGAGGGGGTATTACAGTAGACAAAGGAGGAGTAGTAGGAACATTAATAGAATTCAAAGGGGTGACTCCAATAGTACAAGATTCGTGGCAGGCTTCACTCCATGATTTTTTTTTTTGCCCTGACTCCCAGTCGAAAATGGGACTGTGAGCACGTAACCATGGGTACCCTAACACGACGTGAGAAGAGGGAGAGGTGATGACCTGGAACCGAATGGTTTCAAAGTGTAAAACCCCTGTATACATGTGTAACGGTACAGTTTCATGAGTAACAACTGGAGAACTTAATGGTCTACCATCTATTGCCTCAACGGCCAAGGGTATCTCCTTCTCTCTGATGGGAATGTTGTTTTTCTTAACAAAACCAGAGTCTATGAAATGTTCAGCTGCCCCGGAATCAACCAGGGCGTGTATGTGCTCAGCTATGCAACTCTCTCCCATATGCAAAGAAACAGGGAGAAGCAAATGGTTAGGAGGCAATTTAGGAGACTTAGATATCACACCCAAGGCCAGTCCCCTATAAGGTCTTAGGTGCGAGTTTCCCGGAAGCAAAGGACATTCCTTTACCATATGGTCTCTCCTACCACAGTATAGGCAAAGTCCGTCCCTTCTCCTATGTAATTTTTCAGTATCAGAGAGTTTGGCAACCCCTAATTGCATGGGTTCTTCCTCAGATACTTTAACACTCTCAGGTTTATCAACTCTGGGGTTAATAGGTGTAACAAAACGTCTATTCCTGTTTTTAGTATAGAGCCTGTCACGAATCCTATTATCTTTATCAATGAGGTAGTCAATAAGGTCCTCTAATGCAATAGGAAGCTCCCTAGCTGCTACCTCATCCAATATAGTGTCAGATAAACCTTCCATGAACGCAGTAGTTAACCCATTATTGGTCCAATCTACCTGTGAAGCAAGGGTACGAAACTGAATAGCATAGTCAGCCACATTCCTAAAACCCTGTTTAATTCCCATTAATGCTCTTGCGGCATTTTTTGACCTTTTCGTTGTGTCAAAAGTTCTACGAAAAGCCGTAAGGAAACTATTGAAATCATGCACCATAGGTCCATTAGCCTCCCAAATAGGATTTGCCCACTCAAGATCTTTATCGGTAAGTTGGTGCATAAGGAACCCCACCTTAGACCTTTCTGTGGGAAAGGAACGTGGACACATCTCAAAGTGGAATTGTATTTGATTAATGAAACCTCTGCATGTCTTAGAGTCCCCTCCATACCTAGGAGGAGGTGTTAAATGGGCCGAAGTACTAGGCAAAGTAGCTACTTCAGGAAGAAGAGGTGTAGAAGGATTAGGTGTGGTTGCTGGAATAGTTCTAGATAAGAGCGTCTGGAGAGCCTGGGCTATCTGATCCATACGGTGATCCTGCTCTACAAATCTAGCCTCATAAGACGCCATCTGCTGAGCTAAATCTGCGGGGTCCATGGCCCAATCGTAATATAATGAAAATATACCCCAACACGCAGAATTCAACTAAACAGAAGACCACACAGAGATGAGATAAGTCTACCGAACCTTAGAGTGGCTGGACTCGACGTAAAGGAGAGAGATACAGAGTCAGGAGGGATCCGAGGTCAAGGGCACAAAGAGACAGCGTAAACTAGGACTAGCCGGGGTCTGGTACACAGTAAACAGCAAGCCGGCAAACAGAACAGATAAGGATACAGAGATAACGTAGTCAGAAAAAAAGCCAAGGTCAAGTACGAAGGAACACAACTGAACACAACAAGCGCTAAAGGGAACTGAAACAAAAACCACGATAGGGCAAGGAACTAAGGGAAAAAGGTGAGTATATATGCCTAAACACCTATTTCGATTGGTCCCTGTCACATCCACGCCCCCAAAAGGTAAGCGTATGGGGAGTGTGGCATGACAGGGACCAATGGGAGGCCTTTGCCAATTTAGACTCCCACTGTCCCTTTAAGAGCGCGCCCGAGACCCGCAACGCACTCTTAGAGATAGTCAGGCGGGACACGTGACCGCTTCTCGCGCTCACTGCCCGCCTTCCTGTTGCAGCCGTCGGATGAGCCGCGCACGGCTCGTGCAGCAGCAGAGCCACGCGCGGCTTGAACAGAGGACCCCCGGCTGGCCCCTGGAAAGGGTAAGTACCGCTACATATATAATAAAAAAAAGATATATATCCATATAGAAAATTACATAAATAATTTCATAAATATACACAGACTTCAAATTCCACATGCATATTTATGTAATATGTTTACATAATTAAGTAATTTTATTGACTGCAATTTGAGGGACCTGCCTGACAACCCAGGCTGAAAGTCCAACAAATTAAATTTGCTAGCACTGTATTTAACCCTGTAACTTCCTATGACAACCTAAAACCTGTACATGGGGGGTACGGTTTTACTCGGGAGACTTCGCTGAACACAAATATTAGTGTTTCAAAACAGTAAAACATATCACAGCAATGATAGTGTCAGTGAAAGTGACTTTTTTTTGCATTTTTCACACACAACAGCACTTTTACTCATGATATAATTGTTGTGATACGATTTACTGTTTTGAAACACTAATATTTGTGTTCAGCAAAGTCTCCCGCATATATCAGTACTCTCCATTTACAGGTTTTATAGTGTTTTTGAAAGTTACATGGTCAAATAGAAGGGTCAAATTTTTTTACATTGAAAATTGCCAGGTTGGTTATGTTGCCTTTGAGAGCGTATGGTAGCCCACGAATGAGAATTAGCCCCTTGATGGCATACCATTTGCAAACAAAGACAACCCAAGGTATTGAAAAAGGGGTATATGTTCAGCCTTTTTTAGTAGCCACTTAGTCAAAAACACTGGCCAAAGTTAGCGTTCATAATTGTTTTTTGCATTTTTAACACACAAATAAATAAAATGCTAGCTTTGGCCAGTGTTTGTGACTAAGTGGCTACTAAAAAAGACTGGACATACCCCATATTGAATAACCTGGGTTGTCTACTTTAAAAATATATGTACATGTGGGGTGTGATTCAGAGATTTATGACAGAAACAATGTCACTATTGATCAATTTTAAAAAATATATATTCTGAAACAGCAATGTTCTACTTGTACGTATATCCCTATAACTTGCAAAAAAAAAACACTGGGTATTTTTAAACTCAGGACAAAAAGGTTGAATCTATTTAGCAGTTTTTTTTCCCCCATTAGCTTTTGTAGAGAAGTAAAAGATTTTTCAAGTAAAATGTTTTCACCATATTTTATTTTTTAAAATAAATTATATGATACGATACAAATAATGGTATGTAAAGAAAGCCCTTCTTGTCTTGAATAAAACAATATATAACTTGTATGGGAACAGTAAATGAGAGAGAGGAAAATTACAGCTAAACACAAACACCAAAAAAAGTGTAAAAACAGCCCTGGTCCTTAAAGGACCACTATAGGTGCCCAGACTACTTCAGCTTAATGAAGTGGTCTGGGTGCCAGGTCCCTCTAGGATTAACCCTTTCTGCTGTAAACATAGCAGTTTTAGAGAAACTGCTATGTTTACAAATGAGTTAATCCAGCCTCTAGTGGCTGTCTCATTGACAGCCGCTAGAGGCGCTTCCGCGCTTATCACTATGATTTTAACAGTGAGAAGAGGCCAGCGTCCATAGGAAAGCATTGGGAATGCTTTCCTATGAGACTGGCTGAATGCGGGCACGGCTCATGCGCATTCAGCCGATGACGGGAAAGGAGGAGGAGAGTCCCCAGCGCCGAGTGAGCCCGGCGCTGGAAAAAAGGTACGTGATTAACCCCTTCCTCCCCCTAGAGCCTGGCGGGAGGGGGACCCAAGGACCCTATAGAGCCAGGAAAAAGAGTATGTTTTCCTGGCACTATAGTGGTCCTTTAACGTACAACATGGCCAAAACAGTCCGGTCCTGAATGGGTTAAAATGACTGTTTTCAGTTTTGTATATACTGTAAAGTCATGGGACAAGTTATTAAACCATCTTTGCTTACAAATGTGATTAACACATGACTAACAATTATACAAATGTACTAAAAAAAAATAAAAAAAATTATAGTTATATATAAAATAAAGTATAAAGGAATTTTTGCAACAAAGTTAATTTCATTTTCATGCTACCTGCTTTGCTATAGCAATACACAAATTTAATTATCAGAATATGATGTTATTACTCTAATTGTGTTAAATATTACAATATCTGAGAAAATATTTATACAATCTAAAGCATCATAACCACTGCACCTCAATGTAGAAATAATGGTGATGATAGTGTCTTGGTGGTGTCGGGACAGTTGCGCCTATTAAGGCACGTCACCAGTGTTGCAGCTTGCATCTGTAAAGCAACCTGGCCTGCAATATTTCTCTCGCTCTCCCCATATATATTGACTTGAATCTAATGCACACCTTTATTGTCAAAATAGTCTCCAGTCTATAAAATTTGAATGGCCATTAGATTTGACAGCGCATTAGATTCGAGGGGCATACAATGCAAATTCTCCATGGCCAAATACAATTGCTGCAACAGGGATGTGACACTTTCTGAGTACAGTAAAGCTGTAGCTTGCATCAAATGGGAATTTTGCCTCTGCAAATTACGCCACCGTCATAGCCTCCTGAGCGCAATGCCATCGCTGTGTTCTATGCCACCACAACAGCTTTAAAGTCCATTATAATGCGGACAACATAGAACGCCGTAATGGCATTAAGAGGTTAAGTATTAGCCCAGTGTATGAAATGATGCTTGATCTTCTAAATGATCTCTTTTATTATGTTACATCCCCTTGTTTTTTGGACAGTACCAAGACCTAGGGTTCTGTTTTTTGTTAATCTATGTTACCCCCAGTTTAGGGAGATACGTTTGTCAACCTTGTCTTGTGCTGGTTTCCGACAGCACCCACGGTTTGGCCTGGATGAATACCTCTACAATTCTATCATTACATTTTGATAAAATGATCTACGTATCTTAGCATTCAACTTTTTTTTTTTTGGACATCTGAAAAAATTGTTAATACCTAATCTATATAAAGCTTCTGGTGGATTAAGTTAAAGTCAACTAGTTACCCTCTGCTCAAAATCCTAGACATGCATTGTCAAAAAAAAGAAAAAAAAAAAAAGAAAGGGCAGTGATCTCCAGGTATCCAGAGTGTAATAGGTAAAAGTTCAAAACCTCAGAACTGTTTCAACACATGTAAAGATCTGCCTCCCTACTGTAATAAAGTATATGCAATGACAATGTTTGCATTTGGAACAAAAGTAAACAACATTTTACATTATTTATATTGTGTGTTCTACCCTTTCAATAGCCAAATAAAAGCTACTCTATAAGACTACATCAGAAATAGAAAAGTAACTAGATAGATTATAAATATGTATAACATCCAGTATCATTGAAAAAGATGGAAATATGTAAAATGAAGCCTGAATAGCACTTCTAAGGATACATAACTAAATGGACTTAAGACAGTTATGAAATAACATTTTGCTTTTCAAATTTGATCACTTGAGCCTGAATTATTTTCCCTGTCTAACCGTGATTATTTGGACTAAAGAGCAACAAAATAAATTAAAATAAACCCTTATTTGTAATGCCCACTATAGATATTGGGATATTGTGATGGGAGTAAGCGCAGGACTTGTTTTTTTTTTGTATTTGTATTCACTTTTTGTATCACACAGCTATGTTAAAATGCTGCTGCCCATCCTATGTGTTCCCTATTAAGGGTTAGTAAGTATATAGGGGTGTATATAAAAAAATACCCCTTTCTGTCTCATTAGAGATATCTTTGCCAGAAGCTCAAGGAAGCAAGGTGAAAGGTCAGTGTAGGACCCGATTTAGGGGGGTCTGCCTTGACGTTGGCAGGCGGGCATTCCCTCTGGTGGCCATTGGAGTAACTAAATGACTTCCATTTGTTTAAATATACATAGGGATTTAGGAGAGAGCGCAGGTAACTTTTTCTTTGGTTTTTACTGTATGTATTAGGGCTGATATGTACTGTGGTGGTTGCTGCCGCCCAGGAGTGATGGGAGTGAGCACAGGACTTGTTTTTTTGTACTATATATATATATTAGACAAAATCAATTTGATATAGAGATAGATATATATATATATATATATATATATATATATATATATATATCCAAAAGGCTATGGTGGAAAAACAAAATTGTGACTGAAAACCCCTTCCACCTGAAGTCTGTGGATAGTTAATACAATGTTAAACAACATTCTGCACACCAGTCAAGCCATAAGACTTGCTTTTCCTACAGAAATAACACATTTGGCCCATTGAGACTGCAGAGAGACATGGGGAAACAGGGAGACATGGGGACAAAGGGACACAGACACGGTGAGACATAGGGACCCTGAGACACTAGGGACACAGTGGCCCCGAGTCTCAGTGCCCTAATGTCTCCCAGTCAGTGGCCCTAGTGTCTTTCAGTGTCCCCTAGTGTCATGGGGACACACACAATAAGGGACACTGAGACACAGAACTCCCAGTGTACCCATGTCTCCCAGCCTGTGTCCCTAGTGTCTTAGTGTCCTCATGTCTTCCAGTGTCCCTCAGTGTCTCAGTCTTTCCTAGTCTCCCAGTGTCCCCTAGTATAAAAGAAAACATGTCAGGCACTCACTGTGATAGATTTATGCAGGTTTATTGGACACCACAAAATTTTGACCTGTACCCAGATCTTTATCAAGTCTCCAATGTCCCCTATGTATCACAGTATCCCATATATATCACAGTTTCTCAGTGCCCCATGTCTCCCAAAGTCACCCAGTGTCCCCATGTCTCCCCCAGTGCCTTCTAGTGTCATGGGGACACAGGGACACAGACACTAAGGGACACTGGGAGACATGGAGACACAGACCCTAGGGGTAACTGAGACAATAGGGGACACAGACAAGGGGACACATAGGGTACTGAGACACTGATACACAGACCCATTAGGGGACTGGGATACTATGGGATACAGGAAGACATGGGGACACAGAATCTGGGCAACATGGGGACACAGACACTGGGAAATTAGGGGACACTAGATCAGTGGTGTATTCTGGATTTGTGCTGCGTTAGGCACGACTAAATTCGGGCACCCTACCTAACCTAAATTTGCCCCACTACTTTGTATCAAAGCCACTTTTTTGACTGACAGACGCACACCCGCATTGACACATGCACTGACATATACTCTATGACAGATACACAGTCATTGGCTCACACACACATACAGTTATTGGCACACTCTTTCTTTCAACAAGCCACACTTTCACTGACAGACACAAAGTGACACACCCACACTCTCAGATACACATACACTCACTGATTTGACACACTGACACTCACTCACAGACACAAACACACATTTTCTTATACACTCACCAATAATTTTTTTATTTTATTATTTAAATCCACCCAGCCTCCCTACCTTTGGGAGAGCTGGAGTGAATTCTGCCCTGACTGCTGCTGGGCTCACTCCTTCTGGCTGGGCTAACGTCTTTTGGCTGGGTTGCTGGTAGGCTCCTGGCTGAGCAGACAGGCAGACGCTCATGGACGCGGCGAGGGAACTCTTCTTGTTCTGATCCCTCGCGCTTCACCGGGGCCGGAGTGACATCATATTTCAGTTCCCGGCATCATAGAAGGGCGCGCGAGGGAGCAGGAAGAACTCAGAGGACTGCTCTCCCTCGCCACCTGCCACACGCCGAGTGTCTGAGCGCATTAGGGGGCCCTAAGGTGGCCAGCTGGCCTCTTGGGCCCCCCAGGGTGTGGCAAACACAGCATTTGCCTAGGCACTTAGGGCTGCGTTTTTTTGCCGCCCCCCTGAAAGTGCGGCCCTAGGGAAATGCCTTGTTTGCCCAACGGTAAATACAGCCCTGACTGTGATATATAGGGACACTGGGAGACCTGGGAACAATTCATATATACAGTAGAATCAAACTAAATAGTTTTTTGGTGATTTTACAGAATTATCACTTATGTCACTCCTTGTGATTTACATCATGTCACGCATAAAAAATTAGTAGGTATTTTTTTTTCCCATGAAAGGTGGCAACCCAAACTACTTTTCACATGCTCTTGCTTAAGTATGGAAACTAAAGAGGGATGTAGAGGAACAAAACTTGTATGGACTGGCTGACAATGAAATTAGTTTAAGAAATGCTGACTTTGGTCTCTAACACTGTGACATGTTCCCTTTCTTCTATACTCACTACATACACATTTATGCCAAGCTCAGGGTGCTGTCTGCATAGTATGCCCTTAGTTGGCCAGCCTGCATGACTGGCAGGCAGCCTGACATGCATTTATGCCAGGCTAGTCTTCAAATTCTTTGGGCAGACATGCCCCCTTTTTGAGTATGTCCGCTCCTTTCGGCTGTTCTGGTTACGTGATTCGCGTCAGTGGCCCACCCTTTTACCCAGTCCATAGACGTTCTGCTTCACTGTGCACTGCTGTTAGGGGGTATGGATTCACTTGAAAGCATGAGATTAGCATAGGGTATGTGTTTCCTCATAGCTGCATCCTATGAGTTTCCCTCCAGCACCATCTCCATCAGATACATGACGCTTGGGAGGTAGGACTGTTTCAGTGTTTTTGGTTGATAAGATTTTGTAATTTGGCCCATCATAATGGTCAGCACCAGGCCCACTGGGCTCTTAATCTGGCCCTGTGTTTTCAAATAGGTCAGAGGCATTATTTGTTTTCTATATAAAAAAAAAAAAAAAAACTGTTCGAGCTCAGTTATAGTGACAGCGTGGCTATTGTTGCCTAAATTTTTCAGTTCCGACTTGAATTCACAACAATTTGGAGTTTTCTAAATAGCCCTGTCTATCTTTTTGAAAACAACAGAAGTAACAATGCAACACTAAGAAGAAAGGATAATCTGAGCTGTTTGTTTTGACATGGCTGGTATTTAAAGGGGAGTCCAATAAGGTCATTGTTATTGTAACAGGTGTTTTTCTACAGAAATGACTCGGAGTTTTTTTGATTAAAACATAAATCACATTATCTTTTGATGCTCAAAATCGGTACACCTACATATTTGTACATCTACATATCTTCTAATTTGAAGTAGCCAAGCATTCATAAAATATGCTTCAGGTAATTTATACAAAGCAGTCATTGCTCTAGCAAAATTGTCATCACTGTATAGATTGGACAGGATACTTGCCTGAAGTCAGCTTCCTGCTTACCCACTGTGTTAGCCATACTTTTACATTTTTTATCAAAAGTAGAGAGGCTTAAGATCAAAAAAAAAGAATTTTTTTTTTTTTAAATCTCAACCATATATTTGCTGCCAATTTGCCCAGGAACACCACTTAAAATTATGTCCTATAAATGAAGATATCACAGTTTAAAGGTAATTAAGCAACTTGGTTTCAACTTTAATTCATCTGTGCTAATGGGAATTAAGACATTTAAAGGGACACTATCGTC
The DNA here is from genome assembly GCF_036172605.1 of Pelobates fuscus. NCBI lineage: Eukaryota > Metazoa > Chordata > Amphibia > Anura > Pelobatidae > Pelobates > Pelobates fuscus. The sequence goes on along the minus strand of NC_086320.1, from coordinate 209,101,807 downwards.
ACCAGAACAACTACAACTTAATGTAGTTGTTTGGTGAGTATAATCATTGCCTTCAGGCATTTTCAATTAAAAACTGCCTTTTTAGAGAAATGTCAGTGTTTACATTGCCACCTCTAAGTGACCACTTCTTAGATGGCCACTGGAGGGCCTTCCTGGCTCAGAGCTGCACAGTAGGCAGCCCTGCCTTTCAGCGTCCCCACGCAGTTGAATTTTCCTCATAGAGATGCATTGTTGCTAACTTTGTCTACTTACCTCTTTCAGCACAGAGGCTCCTTCAGCATTTGCTAGCTCTCTTTGTCCTGAGATGGCACGGTAATGGTGGGATCTAATGCATCCGGGGGCACACGTGGCATGCGCATTAAAGCTCCCCCTGAGGAGAGCACTGAATCAGTTTTCCAATGGGGAAGTTGAAGATGTTAGATATCCTCATCTCAAGTGTGAGGACGTCCAATGTGGTTTAATGGAGTAAAACTATGTTAAGGATCAAGAACAGCCAATAGTGGATTTAGGCAGCCACTCAAGATGAAGTTAACCCTACAATTGAATCATTGAAATGTTTTACATTGCAAGGTAAAACAGACAGGGGCACTGCACCCACATCGCTTTAAATGAGATGGAGTTTTCTTGGTGTCTATAGTTTTCCTTTAAGCATGTGTATGGAATGTGATTTGGGTGCTTTACAGTGTGCCCATCTTGATTATATAAAGTGATGTTCTAACAAAAAAATAACAATTAATCTACAAGAAAACTGCTAAAAAACTAAAAAAAAAAAAAAAACACACTCCCCTTTAGATTTTATTTAAAACTTATTAAGAACGGTCAACACTACCTAAAAATCAACATGCTTTTCCGTTGCAATAAAACCTCAGTTTTATTTATGTGACTGGAATCTACAGTAAATTAAATAACCCCTGCAGTGCCATATACAGGTGATACTCAAAAAAGTAGAATATCGCGCAAAAGTTCATTTATTTCAGTAATGCAACGTAAAAGGGGAAACTAATATGATATAAACTCATTACATGCAAAGCAAGATAGTTAAAGCCGTGATTGGTCATAAGTGCGATGTAAATTAGAATATTGTGAAAAGGTGCAATATTCTAGGCTCACAGTGTCCCACTCTAATCAGCTAAGTAAGCCATAACACCTGCAGAGGGTTTCTGAGCCTTTAAATGGTCTCTCAGTCTGGTTCAGTAGGAATCACAATCATGGGGAAGGCTGCTGACCGGACAGTTGTGCAGTAAACCATCACTGACACCCTCCATAAGGAGGGAAAGCTTCAAAAAGGTAATTGCGAAGGAAGTTGGATGTTCCTGAAGTGCTGTATCAAAGCACATGAATAGAAAGTTATGTGGAAGAGAAAAGTGTGGAAGAAAAAGGTGCACAAGCAGCAGGGATGACTGCAGCCTGGAGAGGATTGGCAGGAAAAGGCCATTCAAAAAAGTGTTGGACTTTCACAAGGAGTGGACTGAGGCTGAAGTCAGTGCATCAAGAGTCACCACACATAGATGGATCCTGGACATGGGCTTCAGATGTCGTATTCTTCTTTTCAAGCCACTCCTGAACAACAAACAATGTCAGAAGCGTCTTACCTGGGCTAAAGAAAAACCAGACCTGGTCTGTTCCTCAGTGGTCCAAAGTCCTCTTTACTGATGATAGCAACTTTTGCATCTCATTTGGAAACCAAGGACCCAGAGTCTAGAGGAAGAATGGGGAGGCACACACTGCAAGATGCTTAGTCTAGTGTGAAGTTTCCACAGTCTGTGTTGATTTGGGGAGCCATGTCATCTGCTGGTTTTCGTCCACTGTGTTTCATTAAGTCCAGGGTCAACCCAGCCATCTACCAGATTTTGGAGCACTAAATGCTTCCTTCCGTAGATGAGCTTTATGGGGATGCTGACTTCATTTTCCAGCAGGACTTGGCACCTGCCCACACTGCCAAAAGCACCAAAGCCTGGTTTAATGACCGTGGGATTACTGTGCTTGATTGGCCATCAAACTCGCCTGACCTGAACCCCATAGAGAATCTATGGGGGTATTGCCAAGAGAAAGATGAGACATGAGACCGAACAATGCAGAAGAGCTGAAGGCTGCTATTGAAGCATCCTGGTCTTCCATAACACCTCAGCAGTGCCACAGGCTGATAGCTTCCATGCCACGCCGCATTGAAGCAGTAATTGCTGCAAAAGGGGCTCGAACCAAGTACTGAGTCCATATGCATGCTTATACTTTTCAGAGGTCCAATATTGTTCAAGGTACACTTTTTTTTTTTTCTGGATTGCATGTAATATTCTAATTTACTGAGATTGTGGATTTGGGGTTTTCATGAGCTGTAAGCCATAATCATCGCACTTATGACCAATCACGGCTTGAACTATCTTGCTGTGCATGTAATGAGTCTATATCATATTAGTTTCCACTTTTACGTTGCATTACTGAAATAAATTAACTTTTGCACGATATTCTAAATAGAGCCAATAGTAAAGTAAAAGTGGATGTGTGTGGCAATGTTACCCTAAACACGAAAGTTTTTTTTTTGTTTTGTTTTTTACCCCTACATCAATATTAGCCACAATAAATGGGCCAATAAGGAATGATCACTTCCAGGAAAGTGACAATTTCCTATTAAAATATTGGTCTCTCCGCTTACCTGACAATCAATTTTCAAAACAGAGCCAATAGTCAAGTAAAAGTGGATGGCGGGAGAACCACCCTATATAATCACTCTCTCTCTCTGGCACCTTACCATGATGTATCTACTTTGCCACATGATTGTTTTAGGGTTCGGGTGTGTGTTAATGTTAGGGCTAGGAAACCTTTAATCTTAAAGCAGTATGAGGACATACAAGTCTTGGCCTACCTGAGATTTGTAGGAGTTACATTCCTCATAGGTAGATGGCTGAATAAAAATGATGGTTGGTGCATAAAGCACCTGCTATCTGGTAGCACAATTTTCACTAATCTTGGGCAGGCTGGGGTTGGCCTGGGAATAGGGAACAGGTACTGCAGGAGGGCAAACAGTGCATTACATTTAATGTATGTACCAGGTTTTTTTTTTTTTTTTTTTTTTTTTTTTTTAATTGATTATGCATATAACTAGAGAAGGTCTTTATAATTACAATTTACTAATACTAAAGTGTTCTAAATGACAGGCAGCACAGTCCAGAAAAGCTATTACAGAAATACAAATGGTTCTGTCTGGCTAGTTTTCTCTTATTATTAGTGTTCATTAATGGATTCATACTGTTGAATGGATTCCAATTGCAAGCCCATTGCTACATGTTAACATAATTCAAGCATCTAGCTGTCAATGATTCTTGTGCATGCATTCAACTGCTCAATATCAGGTAAGTCATCAGTGGATATGGTTCAAAAACCATGATGGGCAAAGTGCTAGAAGTGGAGCAATCACTATGGATACCAATGGAAAGCTCCTGCTGGCTGTTTCACTTTTAGCACTGTGGCCTAAAAATGCTCTTTATACAAAAACTCCAACATAACACATACTATTTGCACATGTAACTCAGATAAGTTTAGGTCATTGCAAGTATATATTAGGAGTCAGACATACATTGATTATATATTGTACATTTAAACAAAATAGAACAGCTGTAAAGTAACTAATTAAATGAGGACATTGCTGTGCTTCGTGCTGTTAATATATTAAACTAGCTGGGACAAGATCCCGGACAGTCATTTACCTTCAATTCTGCTGAATTCCTTTCTTCTCATTTCATTAATGGTGCCTCCATATCCATAGTCAGAGGGATTTGCTAACAACTTCTTAAAGTGATCATAGCACAGGAGCTCCTCTAATGCCATGCTTGTGCAGGGTTTCCGCTCACTGATCCCAGCTTGTCAGTGAGAAACCTGGGAGAAGATTGTGCTTTAAGAGTGTGTGAGAAACAGGAAGAGAGCACTAAAAGTTAGAGGCGGAGACTGGGACTGACAGGATCACAACAAACTTACATACTTTGAAGTATAAATGTAGCGTTATGGGGCATTTCATTTTAATGCACTGGAACAGGAATCAGTCACATGGGACATTATAGAGCGTGTCTGCTACAGAGTATGTTGGGAATTACACTATAAACTTTGCGTTCCATTCAGAATGCAGGTTCAGTGATTTGCTCTGCAGTTGATCAGTCACTTTGTCACAATGACTGTGCACACATTGATTGTAGTTTTTTTTTCATATAAAACTGTATTTTATATGTTGTGTGTAAGTGTACATACAGGGGATAAGTCCCTATCAGGGTTATTTAGTAAACTGAGAATTCCAAGTGAATTTTACATTTAAGGTCAAAATAGCCAAACTGGAAACATTCTCTAATTCAGCCAGGCTTCCAGTTTGGCTACTTTGACCTTAAATGTGAAATTCACTTGGAATTCTCACTTTGGTCAATGACCCTGTAAATTTCAAATTATATTATATGACAATTATATTATAACTGAAAACTTAATGGCAACATTTAGGCTAAAATTAGTGGACTGGAAAAAGTCTCTGACTCAACTATTGTCACAACATATCTATTTAAGTATAAATTACCCCTAAAGGGTTATTCAATTAAAGGGACACTATAGACACCTAGACCACTTAAGCTCATTGAAGTGGTCTGGGTGCAGTGCCCCCCTTTGTCCTGCAATGTTAATCATAGCAGCTTTGTGTCAATCAGACAGCCACTAGAGGCACTTCCTGCATGCTAGGCGACTTTTGGTCACATGACGCTGAACGTCCTCACGCTCTGCACAAAGAACATCCAGCGCCAGTAAATCCCCATAGGAAAGCATTGAAGCAATGCTTTCCTATGGGAGGGCCTAATGCACTTGCAGCACCCGCACATTAGCCCCCTCTAATCAGATGAAGTGGAAGCAGTTCTCCGATCCAGCACCAAGGGAGATTTCACAGTTTCAGTACTCCCTGCAGGGTCCTAGTGCAAGCACTTCTATTAATGCATTCATTCTATGAATGTTGAGGACAGTTTCCTGATGTCCCCAACAGCAGGATACTAGGGAACTAAGGCAGGAAGGCCAGACAGGACCTGAAAATCGGGACTGTTCCACATTCACTCTATTACAGAATAAGATGAGTCTGTGGTGCTTGGCTAGATCTGCAAAGTAATTGATATATTACTTTCACATGACATTATTGTTATTAGCAAAGATGTGGAACTAATTTGATTTTTATCATATAATCAGCAAATAACTATTTTCTTTTAGCTAGGGCATCACGTGATAGCTAGGACTTGTTAAGTTAGGATTTTACTAATTTTTTAGCCTGCTAAAGTGCTTTACATGTTAAAAGTGTGTCCTTTTTAACTTTACAAAACAAATGGCTGTTTATTTTGCTCAGTGGAGATAAATTCAAGAGACAGCAATTGCCCAGAGCATCTGACTAGCAAAGACTTAATAAGCTGCATTGGAAACTCAGAAAGTCTGTGAACAGACAGCCATAGAAATAAGAAGGGGCGGGCTTTGTGCACTAAAGGAATACTTTAATGTTAGGAATACAAATATGTATTCCTAACACTAATGTGTTCCTCCGCCCCTGTGGCCCCCTACTCTGAATCCCACCTAGTTGTAAATGGTTATGTAACCCCAGGCCCGTCGCTACCGGATAGGCAAACCAAGCAACTGCTTGGGGCCCCGAGCTGGCCTGGGGCCCCAATCAGAGCCGGTGCTTCCTATAAGGCTGCAGCCGCCTGAGCGCTCTATAGAGAGCCTCAGGCGGCTGCAGCACTCCTTTCTCGTCAGTGGCGTACTAAGGGGGGGGCGGCCCGCCCCGGGTGCCACTGTCCAGGGGGGTGCCATGACTTCACGTGTCATGTGTCGCCCCCCCGGCCCCAATCATCATGCTGCGCTCAGCCGCACCTTTGAGAAGGGGAGGAGTCTTTGGGACGCGGCGTGATGACGCCGTACGCAGCGCCGCCGTCAGTCCGCCTTCACGGATCTTCAGCGCAAGGATCCAGTGGTCGGTCTCGGAAGGAAGGCATCATCAAAACGTGAGTAGTAATTTGTGTTTTTGTAATTTATGTAATGTTATTTAATTAATTAAAGGGGGTGTATTAATTATGGGGGTGTATATTAATTATGGGAGGGTGTATTAATTATGGGGGGTGTATATTAATTATGGGGTGTATATTAATTATGGGGGAGTGTATATTAATTATGGGGTGTATATTAATTATGGGGGAGTATATAGTAATTATGGGGGAGTATATAGTAATTATGGGGGAGTATATAGTAATTATGGGGGTGTATAGTAATTATGGGGGTGTATAGTAAATTAATTATGGGGGGTGTATATTAATTATGGGGGAGTGTATATTAATTATGGGGGAGTGTATATTAATTATGGGGGTGTATATTAATTATGGGAGAGTGTATATTAATTATGGGGGTGTATATTAATTATGGGGGAATGTATATTAATTATGGGGGGTGTATGTTAATTATGGGGGGTGTATTAATTAAGGGTGGTGTACATTAATTATGGGGGAGGTATTAATTAAGGGGGTGGATTAATTAGTGTGGATTAATTAAGGGTGTGTGTATCAATTAAGGGGGTGGATTAATTAAAGGGGTGTGGATTAATTAGTGTGGATTAATTAAGGGGTGTGTGGATTAATTAAGGGGGGCGTGGAATAAGGGGGTGGATTAAAGGGGGTGTGGATTAATTAAGGGGGGTGCAGCGCGGGAAGGTTTATTTAAGGGGGTAGGTTTAATTAATGGGGGTGCAGTATTTTATTTATTAAGGGAGGAAGTGCACTGCTGATTTTTGTTAAGGGGGTGTGCAGGATTTTAAGGGGGGTGTGCAGGTTTTTGTTATTAAAGGGGGTTGCGCAAGTTTTTTTTTATTTAATAAAGGGATCATTGCACATTACCTCTGCCGAATAGACTGAGTGGTCACTTTGGATCTGTGTGTTTTTTTGTTTATAGAAAGCGTATTAACTGTTAAGTAAATGTTAATTATTTAAATTTTATTTATTTCTAAGTTAATTTATTTTTCATAGTTCCATTTTTCAAGTTGATATACAGTTTACAAATTTGTGAAATAAATATTATTGAAAAAATTGTGGGTGTTTTCTTAAATTTTTATTATTGGGGGGGGGGGGGGGGGGTGGCACATTCTGGGTCCGCCCCGGGTGCCAAATGCTCTAGGTACGCCCCTGTTTCTCGTCACCTACCCTTCCCTGTAGCGTGGCCGAGCTCCTCTTCCTCCTGGCTGTTAGTCCGGCCGGGAACCGCGCGGTACAGGAGATTAAGTTTCCTGTTCCCGGCCGGACTGACAGGAAGGGCACACTGAGTGCTCACTTCCTTTCAGTTCGGCCGGGAACAGGAAACTGAATATCCTGTACTGCGCGGTAACCAGTCGGACTGACAGCCAGGAGTAAGAGGAGCTCTGCCACGCTACAGCCAGAGAAGGGGAGGGGAGAAGAACATAAGGAGGAAGGGGGAGTAACAAGAACATAGGGATGGAGAGGGGAGTAAGAAGGACATAGGGGGGAGGGGAGTAAGAAGGACATAGGGGGGAGGGGAGTAAGAAGGACATAGGGGGGAGGGGAGTAAGAAGGACATAGGGGGGAGGGGTGAGAAGATGAGGAAAACACAGGGAAGGGGGAGGTGCGGAGATGAGGGGAGTGAAGAGAAGCGGAGATGAAGAGAACACAGGGAGGGGGGTGAGGAGAAGCGGAGATGAAGAGAACACAGGGAGGGGGGTGAGGAGAATATGGGGGGGTGAGAAGAGACTGGTAGGGGAGGGTGGGGGTAGAGGAAAGACCACTGAGGGGCAGTGCAGAGCTCTAAGCAGTATTTGCACTGTAAACCTTTTCTGTTTATATAAAGTGTGGGTGAATTTAAACTGTATGGCTATGCTGTGGTTCCTGTAGGCTTTGCATGCGTGTGGGGGGCCTCCATGTCCATTTTGCTTGGGGCCCCCAAATTCCTTCAAACGGCCCTGGCTCTCTGGAGGCTGTTTGTAACTGTGGTCACAAAAATCAATGTTCTGGGAGAACGGGAAGCAGCTCCCTTTTTTGGGGGCCCTTTACACAGCTCAGGGTCCACCTTTATGTTCCACCAATGAGTTTGTTCACAGGGGGTGGAGTGTGTAGGGGATGTCCTGATATGTGGGTAAGGAATGCATTGTGTGAATCTGTGTTTGTATGTGTAAGGGCTGCAAGGTGTGTTTCTGTGTATGTACGGGATGCAGTGTGTGCATCTGTAAGGGGTGCATTGAGTGTGTGTAAGGAATGCATTGTGTGTTTCTGTGTGTAAGGGTTGCATGATTGTGTGTGTGATGGATGTCAATCTCTTTCTCCCCCTCCCTCCCTTGTCACTCTTTTTCTCCCCCTCACTCCCTTGTCACTGTCTTTCTCCCCCTCCCTCCCTCCCTCCCTCCCTCCCTTGTCACTCTCTTTCTCCCTCCCTCCCTTGTCACTCTCTTTCTCCCTCCCTCCCTTGTCACTCTCTTTCTCCCTCCCTCCCTTGTCACTCTCTTTCTCCCCCCTCCCTTGTCACTCTCTTTCTCCCCCCTCCCTTGTCACTCTCTTTCTCCCCCCCTCCCTTGTCACTCTTTCTCCCCCCTCCCTTGTCACTCTCTTTCTCCCCCCCTCCCTTGTCACTCTCTTTCTCCCCCCCTCCCTTGTCACTCTCTTTCTCCCCCCCTCCCTTGTCACTCTCTTTCTCCCCCCTCCCTTGTCACTCTCTTTCTCCCCCCCTCCCTCCCTTGTCACTCTCTTTCTCCCCCCCTCCCTCCCTTGTCACTCTCTTTCTCCCCCCCTCCCTCCCTTGTCACTCTCTTTCTCCCCCCCCCCCTCCCTCCCTTGTCACTCTCTTTCTCCCCCCCTCCCTCCCTTGTCACTCTTTCTCCCCCCCTCCCTCCCTTGTCACTCTCTTTCTCCCCCCTCCCTCCCTTGTCACTCTCTTTCTCCCCCCCTCCCTCCCTTGTCACTCTCTTTCTCCCCCCCTCCCTCCCTTGTCACTCTCTTTCTCCCCCCCTCCCTCCCTTGTCACTCTCTTTCTCCCCCCCTCCCTCCCTTGTCACTCTCTTTCTCCCCCCCTCCCTCCCTTGTCACTCTCTTTCTCCCCCCCTCCCTCCCTTGTCACTCTCTTTCTCCCCCCCTCCCTCCCTTGTCACTCTCTTTCTCCCCCCCTCCCTCCCTTGTCACTCTCTTTCTCCCCCCCTCCCTCCCTTGTCACTCTCTTTCTCCCCCCCTCCCTCCCTTGTCACTCTCTTTCTCCCCCCCTCCCTCCCTTGTCACTCTCTTTCTCCCCCCCTCCCTCCCTTGTCACTCTCTTTCTCCCCCCCTCCCTCCCTTGTCACTCTCTTTCTCCCCCCCTCCTTTGTCACTCTCTTTCTCCCCCCTCCCTTGTCACTCTCTTTCTCCCCCCTCCCTTGTCACTCTCTTTCTCCCCCCTCCCTTGTCACTCTCTTTCTCCCCCCTCCCTTGTCACTCTCTTTCTCCCCCCTCCCTTGTCACTCTCTTTCTCCCCCCTCCCTTGTCACTCTCTTTCTCCCCCCTCCCTTGTCACTCTCTTTCTCCCCCCTCCCTTGTCACTCTCTTTCTCCCCCCTCCCTTGTCACTCTCTTTCTCCCCCCTCCCTTGTCACTCTCTTTCTCCCCCCCTCCCTTGTCACTCTCTTTCTCCCCCCCTCCCTTGTCACTCTCTTTCTCCCCCCCTCCCTTGTCACTCTCTTTCTCCCCCCCTCCCTCCCTTGTCACTCTCTTTCTCCCCCCCTCCCTCCCTTGTCACTCTCTTTCTCCCCCCCCTCCCTCCCTTGTCACTCTCTTTCTCCCCCCCTCCCTCCCTTGTCACTCTCTTTCTCCCCCCCTCCCTTGTCACTCTCTTTCTCCCCCCTCCCTTGTCACTTTCTTTCTCCCCCCTCCCTTGTCACTCTCTTTCTCCCCCCTCCCTTGTCACTCTCTTTCTCCCCCCTCCCTTGTCACTCTCTTTCTCCCCCCTCCCTTGTCACTCTCTTTCTCCCCCCTCCCTTGTCACTCTCTTTCTCCCCCCTCCCTTGTCACTCTCTTTCTCCCCCCTCCCTTGTCACTCTCTTTCTCCCCCCTCCCTTGTCACTCTCTTTCTCCCCCCTCCCTTGTCACTCTCTTTCTCCCCCCTCCCTTGTCACTCTCTTTCTCCCCCCTCCCTTGTCACTCTCTTTCTCCCCCCTCCCTTGTCACTCTCTTTCTCCCCCCCTCCCTCCCTTGTCACTCTCTTTCTCCCCCCCTCCCTCCCTTGTCACTCTCTTTCTCCCCCCCTCCCTCCCTTGTCACTCTCTTTCTCCCCCCCTCCCTCCCTTGTCACTCTCTTTCTCCCCCCCTCCCTCCCTTGTCACTCTCTTTCTCCCCCCCTCCCTCCCTTGTCACTCTCTTTCTCCCCCCCTCCCTCCCTTGTCACTCTCTTTCTCCCCCCCTCCCTCCCTTGTCACTCTCTTTCTCCCCCCTCCCTCCCTTGTCACTCTCTTTCTCCCCCCCTCCCTCCCTTGTCACTCTCTTTCTCCCCCCCTCCCTCCCTTGTCACTCTCTTTCTCCCCCCCTCCCTCCCTTGTCACTCTCTTTCTCCCCCCCTCCCTCCCTTGTCACTCTCTTTCTCCCCCCCTCCCTCCCTTGTCACTCTCTTTCTCCCCCCTCCCTCCCTTGTCACTCTCTTTCTCCCCCCCCTCCCTCCCTTGTCACTCTCTTTCTCCCCCCCCTCCCTCCCTTGTCACTCTCTTTCTCCCCCCCTCCCTCCCTTGTCACTCTCTTTCTCCCCCCCTCCCTCCCTTGTCACTCTCTTTCTCCCCCCCTCCCTCCCTTGTCACTCTCTTTCTCCCCCCCCTCCCTCCCTTGTCACTCTCTTTCTCCCCCCCTCCCTCCCTTGTCACTCTCTTTCTCCCCCCCCTCCCTCCCTTGTCACTCTCTTTCTCCCCCCTCCCTCCCTTGTCACTCTCTTTCTCCCCCCCTCCCTCCCTTGTCACTCTCTTTCTCCTCCCCTCCCTCCCTTGTCACTCTCTTTCTCCTCCCCTCCCTCCCTTGTCACTCTCTTTCTCCTCCCCTCCCTCCCTTGTCACTCTCTTTCTCCCCCCTCCCTTGTCACTCTCTTTCTCCCCCCTCCCTTGTCACTCTCTTTCTCCCCCCTCCCTTGTCACTCTCTTTCTCCCCCCTCCCTTGTCACTCTCTTTCTCCCCCTCCCTTGTCACTCTCTTTCTCCCCCTCCCTTGTCACTCTCTTTCTCCCCCCTCCCTTGTCACTCTCTTTCTCCCCCCTCCCTTGTCACTCTCTTTCTCCCCCCTCCCTTGTCACTCTCTTTCTCCCCCCTCCCTTGTCACTCTCTTTCTCCCCCCTCCCTTGTCACTCTCTTTCTCCCCCCTCCCTTGTCACTCTCTTTCTCCCCCCTCCCTTGTCACTCTCTTTCTCCCCCCTCCCCTGTCACTCTCTTTCTCCCCCCTCCCCTGTCACTCTCCTTCCCCCCTCCCTCCCTCCCTCCCTTGTCACTCTCTTCCCCCCCCTTGTCACTCTCTTTCTCCCCCCTCCCCTGTCACTCTCCTTCCCCCCTCCCTCCCTCCCTCCCTTGTCACTCTCTTCCCCCCCCTTGTCACTCTCTTCCCCCCTCCCTCCCTCCCTTGTCACTCTTTCCCCCATCCCTCCCTCCCCACTCTCTTTCAACCCCCTCCCTCCCTCCCCACTCTCTTTGTCCCCCCTCCCTCCCTCCCTCCCCACTCTTTCTCCCCCTCCCTCCCCACTCTTTTTCTCCCCCCACCTCTGTTGTAGCGTGGCCGAGCTCTGTATGGTCCGCAGGTACAGGGAGCTTTTGTTTCCTGTACCCGGCCGGACTAACAGGAAGTGCACACTGAGTGTGCACTTCCTGTTAGTCCGGCCGGGTACAGGAGACAGATGCTCCCTGTACCTGCGGACCACACAGTGCTCGGCCACGCTACAGTGAGGGAGTGACAGGAGGGAGCGCTGAGCGCTTCCCTCCTGTCAGCCCCTCTCCTCATGCTGCGCCCAGGCGGTGCGCCATCATGGACGCACCAGCCTGGCGAAGCTGCACCTGCCTGAGGCTCTCTGCAGAGCGCTCGGGCGGCTGCAGCATGAGGGGGCGTTAACCCCGCGATCTGTGGTTAACTTTAGTAAATTATGGAAATGTTCCCTCAATGCAAGGACAAGCTTGACGGAAAATGTATTTCTTTGGTCGGGAAGGGGTTAAATGCATGCATGTTTTCATTGGGTGTATATCTAATAAATATATTTGTATTTGGGCAGTGGAGTGCCTTTAATTTTCAATTTACATTTCTTCTCTTAGGCATAGTAATTTTATAATAGGTGCACACAGCATAAATAATGATTAACAACATTGTCAGAATATTTTACCTGGATTAACATGTTCAGTGTTACACATTAAACTGTGAATTGTCAAAGATTGACTGATGAAATTCCAATTTATGCCAAAATAGCTAAGCAGCAATCATAATTGTCTGCTGTATTTTATGAAATCATCTATGTTGCCCTCATATTAGAAATCACCAACAATTTGTAGTTTATTCAATATCTCTGTAAGTTTTGATGATTTATTTAATTCAAAGCAGCAGCTTGTTGCAAAAAGAGCAAAAAGACCTGTGTAGAAAATGGTGTACTAATTAATTTTTTTACCTTTTAATTTGGAATTCTTGGTTAGCCTGGCCTGGAGAATATCTCTGGTAATTGCTTAAAATTTAGTAAATTACCCCAATTTATCTTAATATACTTAGACTTAGCATCAGATTTAGTATTAAAAGTCTGGGGAAATATACGCAGGACAGATTCCCATTCCCCATTACAGCTGTAGGCAGTATTCTCCCCCCCCCCCCCCCCCCAACGAATACAAAAAGCGCAACCAATAGGCCTGAGACTGCACAACGGCTTGCCACTCTCCTCACATAACCATGAGGCAATGACAGTACACCCCACATAAGCCACCGATTAGTGCCCCATTAGACTTACCACTACAGCCGATGCCTATTCATACAGCTTGCAAACAGCGGCAGCCAGGGGTGCCAACCCACTCCTACCAAGGAGGTAAGCCATCATCTCACCCGGCCTAGGACCATGCATACATTCCCCCCCCCCCCCCCCCCCATAACATCACGCAAGCACGGCTATTATCTCTGGCATAAACCCTAGGCCCGATCACCTACTGATGACAAGACACTAAATAGCATACAGCATACCTTTAACTATAATTGTTTCGTTTAGACACTGCATTTTTTTTTTTTTAATTTGTATTTTCTCTCACATTAAGTTTGCATTATATAATTTCACAATGCTCTTACAAGAAATGATTATGAAAAAAAAAAAAAAATGTGCAAGCAATCCTCATGCCATGCCCATGTTACATTATGTTTCTGTATCCGCGCTTGAGACTGCTGTTGTGGCACTCTAAGCTCTGTTGTTTTCAACTGCACGACAAAAATAAAGAATATAAAAAAAAAAAAAAAAAAAGTCTGGGGAAAAAATACCCTAGAAGGGTTCCTATCCATCTGATGATCCAATCCCTGCAAATTTATCCCTGATTTACTGGAGCGCCATCCGCAAGATAGAATAGTCTTATACGCTCTGTCCTTAAATCTGTCATACATCATCTGAATTTTTGATTCTCACATATCCACATCATCGTTTCTCAAAACTCTGAGAAATTGGCATAATTTACAAAAGGATAAGAACTTACTGGATATATTTTCCTGTCCCCTCCTGACTAGTTACAAATGGAGACCCAACCTACGGGATATCCTGGTTCACACAGGTTCATCTTACCAATGCAATACATCTAAGGCCCATAGCAACATGGGAAGTTACAGACAGAACATTCCATCACCCACACTCTTGCAAAGAATGTAGGATTCATCATCGTACCCTCATGTTCCTCAACCCAGTCCTCATGGACCACCAACATTTCAGGTTTTTCTCAGTATCTCCATTGGAATAAAATGGGGAAATACATAAATCCACGAAGACTGGGTTGGGGAACACTGGTCTATAGGATACAATGCCCGTGTGAACAGGTGTATGTGGGCAAGATCTCAGAAAGGTTTTGTAACCACTGGTGCTCTATCAGGAATTAAATAAGGACTCCAAGAACGTCGCTCCAGTGGCTGGACAACTTTTTGAAGCAGGGCACAAACTATCTTCCCTGAAATTTATGGGGATTGATCACCTCCCCCCATTAATGTGACCAGGATAATTATCACTCCGCAGAGACGCTTTGAATCTTTACTCTAAATTCCCTTCACATCGTGGTTTAAATGAGAAAAATCCTTTCAAGTGCTTTTTACCTAGGAGATAACTTTTTTTTTTTTTTTTTTTTTAATATAACTGAATATTTTTCATTATTTGTTTTACTGTTTGTCATTTGCAGATTGTCATCTCTTTTGTTTGTTGCATTGCTTAGGTAATCTACCTTTCTTGTATTTTTACCTTATCAAAGCTAAAAGATTTACTTAGCAATATGATTCCCTTACCCTGAAGGGGGAGCCTCCCCTTTTTGCATTTCACTTTTTACATGTATATTTTTATTCATGTGTTAGAATCTTATTGGAATGTTCTTGACACCTATACTCTTCCTCTCCTGCATGGGGAACCTATTTATTTGTAATTTAATATCTGATTTCTGTATTCGAGCGTATATAATAATTTTAATAAAGGTTTTTAAAAATGGGGGGAAAAAAATTTTTATATATACAATCAACCACAGTTACATATATTTAGTCATTTAATACATTCTATTTACAATATGTAAAAAAAGTTTACTCACATATATGATCACTATATTCTCCATTATATTCCTTCCTGATCTAGGATATGTGGAACTTTATTAGAATAGCTAAATTTTGTAAATTCATATGCTATAGTGAAGTTCACATAGATCTTAACAAGGAGCATCGACTTATACACAGTAAACATGGAAAGCTGCCATAAACTGTTTTATTCACATGTTGAAAATTTCGTTAATGTAATATATTTTGATAATTTGTGTCCATATCTCTGGTTTACTTTATTGCTGCCACATTATGATTTTCTGTACCTTGGGGTATACATGATAGGTAATCATGTTATGCATAATTAGATAAAGTGCCTGCCAGACATTTATGTACTGATTTTTTCTTACGTATTCTTAAGTAATGTAATGGTTTATGCGGTGACACACTATGTTACTACTATGAAACAGAGTGTTAGTTTTGATTTCATTGTTTTATTATTTTTCCGAGTCCCGGTTGGTGATTAACTTGAGGCAAACTGCCTCTTTTTTTCATGTAGCCTCCTCCTCACTGTGTTTTATTTTTTTTTAAGTTCCTCGATTATTTAAACAGCAATGTGTTTTTTGTTTATTGTCATTAAACTCACCAGACCCAAGAACCTCAGACCAGCGCGGCACAAACCTACACCTCAGGTTCAAGCTGCAAACCGAGACGCTGCACAGGAGAAACCCTTGCTGACGACTGCTAGAGCTGGAATCAAACCCAGGGACTGCATCGAAGGGGCCAACCGTGTCAGCAATCGAGACATTCCCACACTGCGCATAGGCTGAAGAGCCCATTACCCTGACCCACAGCTGACATGCCTTAAATTAAATTGTGTGGGCACTTTCCCCCGCTGTCACTATATCACACTAGTCTACCCTCATGTCTAATTTAGTATCTAGCCCAAGTAGTTAATGTACTCTCTTTTATTTAGCCTGGAGCAACCTCTGCCACTGTTATGGCTTACTACCCAGCCAACTTTAACTACTTCTCATAAGCTGGCGCAGGCTTCGGGCATATAGGCAGACTCTAAGTTTACCTATGAAACTAGCTTCCAGTACTGCAGCAATTCCTTTCAATTGATCATATTACCTTTCTTTTTTTTAATACTTGTTACCAGTGGTCTCATATTCTGTTAAATCTTGCTACAGCATAATCACTTATATGTCTAGATGTTAATGCGATGACACACTTAAAGGGACACTATAGTCACCTGAACAACTTTAGCTTAATGAAGCAGTTTTGGTGTGTAGAACATGCCCCTGCAGCCTCACTGCTCAATCCTCTGCCATTTAGGAGTTAAATCCCTTTGTTTATGAACCCTAGTCACACCTCCCTGCATGTGACTTGCACAGCCTTCCATAAACACTTCCTGTAAAGAGAGCCCTATTTAGGCTTTCTTTATTGCAAGTTCTGTTTAATTAAGATGTTCTTGTCCCCTGCTATGTTAATAGCTTGCTAGACCATGCAAGATCCTCCTGTATGTGATTTAAAGTTCAATTTAGAGATTGAGATACAATTATTTAAGGTAAATTACATCTGTTTGAAAGTGAAACCAGTTTTTTTTTTCATGCAGGCTCTGTCAATCATAGCCAGGGGAGGTGTGGCTAGGGCTGCATAAACAGAAACAAAGTTATTTAACTCCTAAATGGCAGTGAATTGAGCAGTGAAATTGCAGGGGAATGATCTATACACTAAAACTGCTTTATTTAGCTAAGGTAATTTAGGTGACTATAGTGTTCCTTTAATCAGCAAAGTCTAGATAGGTTCCCTAAGCATGTTGACTTCGAGGGTTGCAGGATTAGCCAAGTATTGTACTACTATATCATATATATATATACACACATATATATATATATATATATATATATATATATATATATATAATATTTTTTTTATTATTAACATTAACTTTATTTATTTTTTTTAGGATTTTACACTAGCAGGGAGACTGCCTGTCAGCACAGGCAGTCCCCCTGCAGGCAGACACATGGACACCTATTGTGACCATGTGGTCGCCCTGTTGAGCGATCACATGGTCCCAGGGGTCCTAATCCGCCATGGGGAGACTGTCTGGGCTGCAGACAGTCTTCCTACACCGGGAGCACCATCGATCGCCGCCGGAGGAACGCCGGCGATCGGGTAAGTACATTGCACCGTTAGGACGGTTCAGGACCGTCATCGGTCGGCAATGCAAAAATGCCAATGACGGTCCTGAACCGTCCTCGGTCGCTAAGAGGTTAATGATATGCATGCACAAGCTGTTGTGGCAGTGCTACCCTGCTTGTCTAATCTATGCACGAATAAAATAAAGAATGTAAAAAAAAAAAAATAATGTTTCATAGATAAATATTTTATGTTAAATGAAAGCCTTATTTCTCCTGAATAAAATGATATATAATAAGTGTGGGTGCACTTAATATGAAAGAGGTGAAGTACGGTTGAACAGACACATAGTCAAATTCCAAGTTTCGTTTTCATTTTATTTTGATCAAAATGTGTACATTTGGCTCTGTCCTTAAGAGGTTAAACTTAACTTTCCCTGGGGCTGTATGTGCTAACCCACATGCCAGGATAGTGGTTGCGCAAAAGTCTGGGTGGCTGATATACACCCCTGACCACCATTCCCAACACTATGTCACAGTGTATATATATATATATATATATATATATATATATATATATCTATGTCTATATATATGTACACCATATCTCACAAAAGTGAGTACACCCCTCACATTTTTGTAAATATTTTATTAAATCGTTTCATGTGACAACACTGAAGAAATTACATTCTGCTACAATGTAAAGTAGTAAGTGTACAGCCTGTATAACAGTGTAAATTTGCTGTCCCCTCAAAGTAACTCAACACACAGCAATTAATGTCTAAACCGTTGGCAACAAAAGTGAGTACATCCCTAAGTGGAAATGTCCAAATTGGGCCCAATTAGCTATTTTCCCTCCCCAGAGTCATGTTACTCTTTAGTGTCACAAGATCGCAGGTGTGAATAAGGAACAGATGTGTTAAATTTGGTGTTATCTCTCTCACACTCTCTCATACAGGTCACTTACAGGTCACTGGAAGTTCAACATGGCACCTCATGGCAAAGGACTCTCTGATTATCTGAAAAAAAGAAATGTTGCTCTACATAAAGATGGCCTAGGCTATAAGAAGATTGCCAAGACCATAAAACTGAGCTGCAGCACGGTGGGCAAGCCCATGCAGCAGTTTCACAAGACAGGTTCCACTCAGAATAGGCCTCGCCATGGTCAACCAAAGAAATTGAGTGCACGTGCTCAGCATCATATCCAGTGGTAGTCTTTGGGAAATAGACGTGTGAGTGATGCTAGCATTGCTGCAGAGGTTGAAGGGGTGGGGGGTCAGCCTGTCAGTGCTCAGACCATACGCCACAGACTGCATCAAATTAGTCTGCATGGCTGTCATCCCAGAAGGAAGCCTCTTTTAAACATGATGCACAAGAAATTCCGCAAACAGTTTGCTGAAGACAAGCAGACTAAGGACATGGATTACTGGAACCATGTTCTGTGGGCCGATGAGACCAAGATAAACTTATTTGGTTCAGATGGTGTCAAGCGTTTGTGGCGGCAACCAGGTAAGGAGTACAAAGACAAGTGTATCTTGCCTACAGTCAAGCATGGTGGTGGGAGTGTCATGGTCTGGGCCTGCATGAGTGCTGCCGGCACTTGGGAGCTACAGTTCATTGAGGGAACCATGAATGCCAACTTGTGCTTTGACAAGCTGAAGCAGAGCATGATCCCCTCCCGTCAGAGACTGGGCCGCAGGGCAGTATTCCAACATGATAACGACCATAAGCACACCTCCAAGATGACCACTACCTTGCTAAAGAGGCTGAAGGTGAAGGTGATCGACTGCCCAAACATGTCTCCAGACCTAAACTCTATTAAGCATCTGTGGTGTCAGGATCCCGCGGGCGGCTGCGAGGGGAGGCTGCACTCCGCTCGCAGTACTCACCCTCCAGCCGTCCGCGGTCCCCTCTTCCTCCTGGGCTCAGCGAGCGGCATCCTTCCAGTCTCGGATGCCGCCTGCGTCTTCCTCCACGTCCCCCAGCGGCAGCATGCATGACGCTGCACGCTGGGAGACCTCCCAAGATATAACACGCCGGGGTCAGTCACCTGACCCGGCGTTAAAGGCACAGTGCCTCAATCACAGTGGGAGGTTTAGATATCTCCCATGTGTGATTGTTAATTCTGATTGGAAATTATCCAATCAGAACTAACCTCATGGTTTAAATACTTACCTTTCCTGTTCCTCCCTGCCCTGTTGTGGTCTTTGCTTGCTAGTATTGCTACTGAACTTGTGTTTCTGGTTATGTACTCTCTGGCTTTTTAATCTGACTTTGTGACTTTCTCCTACCCTTTGACCTCGGCTTGTTTCTCGTTATTCTATCTTCTGGTTCCCCTTACTCGGCTTGTCTCCTGACTATTCTGTGTGTGCTTAGCCCGGCCACTCTAAGGTCCGGTACTGCACCTTTTCTGTGTGTGTGTGTGTGTTATCGTGTTGGGTTCCCCGAATCGTACAGGGCCATAATGGAACCTGCTGACATACCACAGCTCCTAGTTAATCAGGAGGCTAGAATGGATGGCTTGGACCACCGTATGGATCAGTTTGCTCAAGCTTTGCAAACCATACTGGCTTGTACTGCACACTTGCAGCCTGCCGTTCAGGAGGCTGCTGCTGCTGTGCCCGAACCCATTCCCACTCCAGTACCCGTTCCTGCTCATGTAGTTCATATGACACCGCCACAGCGCTACAGCGGTGACCCAGCATTGTATCGTGGTTTCCTCAACCAAATCGACATCCATTTGGTGATGAATCCATGTTCCTATCACACTGACAGATCTAAAATTGCCTTTTTAATAAACCACTTGTCCGGGAGAGCTTTAGCATGGGCCAACCCCATGTGGGAGAATACGTCTCCTATGTCCTTTGCAGATTTTCTGACTGCTTTCAAACGCACGTTTGATCAACCCGGTAGGGTTGCTTCTGCTGGCAAAGCTCTGCTTAGGGTCCGACAGGGTAACAGATCTGTAGCGGATTACACTATCGAATTCCGCACTCTAGCAGCTGAAGGGGTTTGGAATAATGACGCCCTCGTAACAGCCTTTCAGGAGGGTTTGGCCGCTTATATATTGGATGAAATAGCATCCAGGGGATTGCCTGTTCTTCTAGATGATGTTATAGACTATATGATTCTTATTGATAACTGTATTAGAGAGAGGCGTAGTCAAAGACGGCTGGATACACGGGTGTTACCTGCTCTACCCAGTACTGCACTACTAGCGTTACCCGCTCCTAGGCAACCATCCCCTGAACCCATGCAATTGGGTGCTACGGGGTTAACTGAGGCCGAAAGAGCGTACCGTAGAAGGGAGGGGGTTATGCCTTTATTGTGGGAAAAGGGGGCATCACTGTAATGCCTGCCCTAAAGTACAGGGAAACTGCAGCACCTAAGGCCTAGAGAGGGGTCAGCCTCGGGTGTTATGACTTTGTCCCCTCATGTGTCCATCTCCAGACCATTTATTACGGTTTCTCTTTTGGTCAATAAAACCACTATAACAACCAAAGCCTTGATCGATTCAGGTGCGGCAGACAACCTTATGGATGAGAACTTTGCCAAAACCGCAGCCCTGACTTTGATCCGAAAGGCCACACCCTTGGCCGTTGAGGCCATAGATGGTAGACCACTTGAGAAACCTCTGGTGACCCATGAAACCCAGGAAATAGTTATGTCTGTGGGTGCTTTGCACAAGGAAAGGATAACCTTCCAAATAATTGACTCTCCTACTGCCTCCATTGTTCTGGGTTTTCCCTGGTTAGTTAAACACAACCCTGTACTTGATTGGGGTTGCTTAGATATACTCTCCTGGGGGGAATCTTGTCAATGAGACTGTATGGCTCATGTACGTCCTGTTTGTTTACTTAACGTGCCCACGGCTAAACCACTTTCGGTTTCTGTCCCTTCTGTATATGCAGACCTTGCCTTGGTTTTTGAAAAAAGGGAGGCAGATAAGCTACCTCCACATCGTGAGTATGACTGTGCCATAAACCTGTTACCGGGTACTATGCCTCCTAGGGGAAAGATCTACCCTCTTTCTGAGAAAGAAAACCAGATCATGGAGGAGTACATACGGAATCCCTAAGTAAAGGTTTTATTAGAAGGTCCTCCTCCCCTGCTGGTGCTGGTTTCTTCTTTGTGGCAAAGAAGGAGGGCGATTTGAGGCCATGTATAGACTACAGGGGCCTGAACAATATAACGATTAAAAACGCCTACCCGATCCCTCTCATCACTGAGTTATTTGATCGTGTTAAAGGTTCTAAGTTCTTCACTAAATTAGACCTCAGAGGGGCTTATAACCTTGTCCGTATAAAGGAGAATGACGAGTGGAAGACAGCGTTCAACACACGCAGTGGGCATTACGAATATCTGGTCATGCCTTTTGGACTGTGTAATGCTCCTGCTGTGTTTCAGGACCTCATAAATTATGTCCTTAGGGATCTATTGCATGTCTGTGCCATGGTGTACCTTGACGACATACTTGTGTATTCTCCTGATTTAAAGTCACACCATAACCATGTTAGGATGGTGCTCAAAAGGTTATTACAGAACGGACTCTACTGTAAGTTAGAAAAATGTTTATTCGATCAGACCTCTGTGCAATTCCTAGGATATATAATTACCGAACAGGGTTTCAGCATGGATCCTGCCAAATTGGAAGCCATACTGTCCTGGCCACTTCCCCAAGGACTTAAGGCTATCCAGCGTTTTATAGGATTTGCTAACTATTATAGGAAATTTATAAAAAACTTTTCACCCCTTATCTCTCCTATAACGAAGCTGACTAAAAAAGGTCTACACCCTAGGGTTTGGACTCCTGAAGCCCTTAAGGCCTTCGAAACTCTCAAGAAAGCATTTGCCTCTGCTCCAGTGCTGCACCACCCTAATCCTTCTCTTCCCTTTGTTATGGAAGTAGACGCTTCTGAGTCGGGTGTGGGAGCAGTCCTGTCACAGAGGTTGTCGTATGACAAACCCCTCCATCCCTGTTGTTATTTGTCTAACAGGTTGTCTGATCCAGAAAAGAATTATGATGTTGGGAACAGGAAACTATTAGCTATTGTGTTAGCTTTTAAGGAATGGAGGTACTTATTGGAGGGTTCAAGACACAAAATTATGGTTATAACAGATCATAAGAACCTCTCCTATATAGCTGATGCTAGAAGGTTATCTGCCCAGCAGGCTAGATGGTCTCTATTTCTTACACGCTTCCAATACGTTATTACCTATAGACCTGGTTGCCGTAATGCCAAAGCTGACGCTATCTCTCGACAGCATGAACCATTAGAATTTGTTAACTCGACTCCTGAACCTATTGTACCTGCGTCTCAGATAATAGCTGCTACCCGTTTGGTTGTTTCGCCTCCTTTCCTTGATAGCATTAAGACATACCAAACCCAAGCACCCCCTGAGACGCCGGTTGGTAAACTATACGTTAAAGCAAATGACAGAAAAAAGTTGTTAACTTTATTTCACAGCGCCAAAACTGTTGGTCATCCGGGGGTTACCAAAACCTATAAGGGCCTCCTTCAACAGTTTTGGTGGCCTTCACTTAAGCGAGACGTAGTGGATTTTGTACAGGCTTGTCGGGTCTGTACGCAGTGTAAGTTCCCTAATGTGAGACCCCAGGGTCTACTGATGCCTCTATCTATACCCAAGAAACCATGGACCCACTTATCCATGGATTTCATTGTGGACCTTCCTCTTTCTGATGGTCAGACAGTGATATTGACTGTGACGGATAGGTTCTCTAAAATGGCGCACTTTATTCTGCTTAAGAAACTGCCTTCTGCGGTTCAGCTAGCTCAGGTGTTTGCCAAAGAAGTGTTCCGCTTGCATGGGGTACCTCAGGATATCGTATCTGACAGGGGCCCTCAATTTGTCTCTCGGTTTTGGAGGGGCTTTTGTGCTGAGATGGGGGTCTCCTTGTCGTTCACTTCCTCCTATCACCCGCAATCTAATGGTGCGGCCGAACGTGCTAATCAGTCTGTGGAATTGTATTTGCGCTGCTTCACTAATGCGCACCAGGACGACTGGTCTTGCCTCCTTCCGTGGGCTGAATTTGCCAGGAATACGGTGTCTCATTCGTCTACTGGCTTAAGTCCATTTGAGGTTGCTCATGGGTTTCGGCCTTCTGTCCTTCCCGGTGTGTTCTGCACCAAAGGAAAGGCCCGCCTTGGACCAGCACCTCACCTCTTTGCGGAAGATGTGGGATCAGGTCCATGTTGCGCTGTCTCGTTCAGCAGCTGCTCAGAAGAAGTTTGCTGATCGCCGTAGGGTTGCGGCTCCTTCTTATGTTCCAGGCGATAGGGTATGGTTGTCCTCCAGGAACCTCCGTCTCAAGGTCCCCTCGATGAAATTTGCCAGATTCCTTGGTCCCTACAAGGTGTTACGTAGGGTTAACCCCATTTCCTACTCCCTTGACCTGCCTCCTTCCATGCGTATTCCGAACACGTTTCACGTCTCGCTTTTGAAGCCCCTGCTGTGTAACCGGTTCTCTCATCCCCTCGGGTGGCCCGTTTCCCCTCGCGCTGTCCCTAGTGACGTGTACTAGGTGGCTGCCCTTCTCGACTCTCGTGTTTCTAGGGTTCGCTGCAATATCTGGTGGATTGGAAGGGGTACGGTCCTGAGGAGCGGTCTTGGGTTTCAAGCCCTGATCTGCACGCTCCCTCTTTGGTCCGCTCCTTTCATGCCCGGTTTCCTTTGAAGCCTTCTGCTTCCCGCCCTCTGGGCGGTCTTCGAGGGGGGGGTAATGTCGAGATCCTGCGGGCGGCTGCGAGGGGAGGCTGCACTCCGCTTGCAGTACTCACCCTCCAGCCGTCCGCAGTCCCCTCCTCCTCCTGGGCTCGGCGAGCGGCATCCTTCCAGTCTCGGATGCCGCCCGCGTCTTCCTCCATGTCCACCAGCGGCAGCATGCATGACTCTGCACGCTGGGAGACCGCCTAAGATATGACACGCCGGGGTCAGTCACCTGACCCGGCGTTAAAGGCACAGTGCCTCAAGCACAGTGGGAGGTTTAGATATCTCCTACGTGTGATTGTTAATTCTGATTGGAAATTATCCAATCAGAATTTACCTCATGGTTTAAATACTTACCTTTCCTGTTCCTCCCTGCCCTGTTGTGGTCTTTGCTTGCTAGTATTGCTACTGAACTTGTGTTTCTGGTTACGTACTCTCTGGCTTTTTAATCTGACTTTGTGACTTTCTCCTACCCTTTGACCTCGGCTTGTTTCTCGTTATTCTGTCTTCTGGTTCCCCTTACTCGGCTTGTCTCCTGACTATTCTGTGTGTGCTTAGCCCGGCCACTCTAAGGTCCGGTACTGCACCTTTTCTGTGTGTGTGTGTGTGTGTTATTGTGTTGGGTTCCCCGAATCGTGACATGTGGGGTATCTTCAAATGGATGGTTGGGGAGCGCAAGGTCTTTAACATCAACCAGCTCTGTGATATCGTCATGGAGTATTGGAAGAGGACTCCAGTGGCAACCTGTGAAGCTCTGGTAAACTCCATGCCCATGAGGGTTAAGGCAGTGCTGGAAAATAATGGTGGCCACACAAAATATTGACACTTTGGGCTTAATTTCAACATTTCCTCTCAGGGGTGTACTCAATTATGTTGCCGATGGTTTAGACATTAAAGGATCACTATAGCGTCAGGAAGACAAACTCGTTTTCCTGATACTACATATTTCTTAGGTCCGCCCCACCCCCAGGGCCCCTCTCCCGCTGGGATGAAGGGGTTAAAACCCCTTCAGCTACTTACTTTAATCCAGCGCCAGGTTCCCTCTGCGCTTTTGACCTCTCCTCCCACTCTGACGTCAGCTCCCAACTAGAGCCGAATGCGCATGCGCGGTTACAGCCGCGTGCAAATTAAAACGCCCATAGGAAAGCATTTCTCAAGGAAATCATTTCTCAATACTTTCCTATGGATGTTCTGCACGCTAAATGCAATTTTCACATTCAGCTTTGCAGTAGCACCTCTAGCAGCTGTCAGTAAGACAGCCACTAGAGGCTGGATTAACCCTGCAATCTAAACCTAGCTATGTTTACATCTTATGGGTTAAAACCTGGGGGACCTAGCACCCAGACCACTTAATTGAGCTGAAGTGGTCTGGGTGACTATAGTGGTCCTTTAATGGCTGTGTGTTGAGTTATTTTGAGGGGACAGCAAATTTACACCGTTATACCGGCTGTGCACTTACTACTTTACATTGTAGTACAGTGTCATTTCTTCAGTGTTGTCACATTAAAATATATAATAAGGGGAGGGGCGTGGCCTACTGCAGAGCTTAATGGATGCACATTGAAATCGCTCCCAGTGATCCAGGACCTAATCCACTGCAATCGGAGAAAATACCGCATCATGGGCAACCCTAAGAAACATCAAGGGTCTTAAGGACAAGGAGGGAAAACTCCTATGACCAAAACGGGCTCCCTAAACAAATACTTTAAGGAAAATCCAGACCAAGAAACGGAGTCTGAACCCGCGGCCTACAAAATGGCCGACACGGAGGTGACTCACACCTTGCGACCTGACAGCCCAGCTACATCGGACTGCTCACACAATGCCTTAGACACCAGTATGGACCCAGACATCAAAGCAATCCTGAAAAACTTACCATCCAAACATGACCTCCAGACGATGATGAGTAAACTGGAGGTGACGTTCATATCCAAGATGGAGGCGATGGGCTCCGACGTCCAACAGCTCAACCTCAGAGTGACGGACCTAGAGGAAGAGAGAGAAGTCATGCAGGCACAACTCATCAACCTAACCTCAGTGTTGGACTCCCATCAACTTCAACATGCGGCTACACAACGGCATATTAATGACGTGGATAACCGCAGCCGTAGAAACAATCTACGAATACGAGGTATGCCAGAATCCCAGGGAGAAAACCTCTCATTGTTACTCGTGGAGCTATTCAATTTAATCCTGGGTACTCCAAATGACACACAAATCAGGCTTGATCAAGCACACCGATCCTTAAGACCCAGAAACTCGACCCTTGGAGCCCTGAGGGATGTGATATGCCGAATCCATCACTTCCCCATTAAAGAAAGCATACTCAAAACGCTCAGAGATACTACCCAACTCCTTCTGTTTCACAATCACCCTATCCAAATCTATCCTGGTACACTCTCCAGGCACGCAGAGCCCTTAAGCCGATTACCGACCTCCTAAGACAGAGAAACATCAAATACTGCTGGGGCTACCCATTCGCCCTAATAGTATCTAACAAAGGCAACAATCTAATAATCTCCACTCCACTAGATATCCTGTCTTTCCTACAAGCCCTAGACGTCCCAGACACGCAAGTTCTGAATTGGAACATACTCTCTTCAAACCACGAAACACTGGGCCCCCCTCAAAGACAGCGATGGCTCACACCGGCAAAGAAAAGGAGACAAGACCAGCGGTTCCAGTCCCCACATCAGAGACACAGAGGACCTCGGGAGGACCCAACCGGTCCATAATCAGGACTGGTACTAAGTTCTACATGCTCCCCCCCTTTTCTTCGGACGACTTTCAATTCGCAATGCATGATTAATGATATGCCGTCTTCATTTAGCACTGCATGCATAAGGTTATACCACTCTCCATTATCACCGCATGAATAATGATATGCCATTTTTAAGTAACAATCCATAATCAGTGACAAACCAGTCTCTGTTATCACTGCTTGAACAATGACACACCACCTTAAGCTCACAATGTATAACTAACTGCTATGCGCAGATAATTCACAGGGTCTAGAGAAATACACGGCAACTTACCATGCCTATTGCATTTGCCCATAGCGAGACATTTTGATAAATAAACTAATACTGCCTAACACTGGGATATACCACCCACAATAGAGGTCAGTCTGCCCCCCAAATTTGTTCAAGGTACCCCACTCTAACGCGCAACCCCACACTACCTGATAATTGACAGATCACCACTGGTAGACGCGCTGATCCCATACCCTGCATTATTATCAGTCCACAAACTGCTCGGTAGCCAAAGATGGAAATTATACTCAAAAGATAACACTTTGCAATCCTAGCCGGACGTTATTACCCTTCGCGACTACCTTAGTCCTCCTAGTAAATATCTTCATCCGTCCCGGAGCGTCGATCATCCCCTCTCACCACTCTCCCTCCCCTTCCACCTCTTTTCGCCTCCGTCTCTCACCTAACATCTCCCGACTTCAAAATGAGATTGACCATACCAGATCGGAGAAGTCGAACCGTACCCCCACTAAGGTGCAAATATCAAAAAAAATTTTTACAAATATATACAACTTCGAACCTGGACATCTGAGCGACATCCTCCTTGTCTCCCCTATACCTCCACCTCCCCCCCACTCCCTCACGCGCACACCGTACCAGCCCATGATAGATGATGTCATTACATCTTAAATTCTACTAAAGCTACAATACCAGTAGAGGATTATCGGATCCTCGGATCTCAAACCCGGCCTCAAACACAACTTAGATTCTAAGGTTCTATCTTAGCGTCGAGATAGGAACACCTGTACCTACTTTATCCTAGGAGGACCGGCTACTAGCAGGATTCATAACATACTCTTTCATAAACTGACTCCTTTTAAAAGTCTCATAACTGGAGAATAACAGGTGGCACGCGACCACCTCAAGACTATTCTCAATCAACACCGGCACTACTTCAACACTAGTGCCCATATAATATTTCACATTACTCTCAAATACAAGCACACCGTTCTAACACAAACACGATATACTGCTACTATCTTCTCTTACTTAAAGAAAATTATTACCACTAATTGTATAACTATAAGTTTTTTACTGTACATGTTACAACTATTCTTCTATTGTTAAGTTCGATATTGTACTGTAACCCATAAGTTTCCACTGGTTGACTACAAATACACAAACCACTGTTTAGATATCACGAAAACCACTCGCGATAAGCGAGCCCTAAGCCTCATAGCCAAATGGTGACATCGCTAGCAAATAAAAAACTGAAACCAGTTCGAAGTCACAAAACCGAGTCACCATAACCACTACTTAAGTCATACCGAAAGACACAATCCCTTACTTGAGAATAAGATCTCTACCCCTTATCTATACCTCTATAACTCAACCAAGTCAAATACGCATTCTAAATCCACATCCCATGCCTAACTGTCAAAGAGTCCCCAGGAAATTCAACCCTCTTACCATAACCCCCCCCCCCAAAAAAAAATAGTTCAATAACCATACTCACCCAAAATGCCAGAGGCTTAAATACCCCCAGAAAAATACACGATAGCCTTAACAGATTTCCATAGAAGCAAAGCAGACATAGTCTTTATACAAGAAAACCCATGTTCGTAAAGACACAGCGCCCAGATTACAAAACAAGAATTACTCTAAAAGTTACTTCGGAAACTACTCTAACTCTAAATCAAGAGGAGTGGCAATACTAATTGGCAATAAAACCCAATTTACATACCAAGACCAACACACAGATGACTCCGGCAGATTTCTCTTTGTTAAGGGTAAACTAGGAAACACCCAAGTCACACTGGCCAATATATACCTCCCCAACAAAAAGCAGAATGCTGCACTACAGAAAATATTGTCTAATCTCTCCAACTTCCACGAGGGTATGCTGGTGCTCGGAGGAGACATTAATGTATCTCTAGACGGGAAACTAGATTATACTTCCAAGCCACATCCAAACTCAGAATTAACTAGAAAACAGATGAACAGCACCCTGCATGAAGCTCAACTATATGACTGCTGGAGGGCTATACATCCAACACGAAAAGACTACTCATTCTTCTCATCCACTGCGGGAACGTATTCCCGTATCGACACCATCTTTCTGCAACACAGATATCTACCTATGGCCACATCAGCATCATATGGCCCAATATCGTGCTAAGACCACGCGCCCATGTCCCTACAAATCACAATCCCCACCTTACTAAACCCATCCTCACAATGGTGACTTAACGACCTACTCCTCAATAATACCGAAACCATAGATAAACTCCAAGACTCAGCCTATACCTATTTCACCCTACACGCACAACCAGACACCCAGACACCTCACCAGCTCTGGTTTGGGAAGCACATAAGGAAGTCCTGAGAGGGGAGCTTATCCAAATTGCTTCTTCCCAAAAGCGCAAAAGAGAACAACAAATCAAACAACTAACTCAAGAACTAAAAACCCTGCAATGCAAACAACACCTAAATAAAAACTCAATGGACACATACAAATTGATACTAACTAAAAGAGCAGAATTAACAACGATACTCCAACTTCACGCAAGATGTCAACTGACACAAGCAAAACATTATTACTACACGAAAGGGGGAAAATCAGGAAAACTTCTCGCTCAAGCCCTCCAACAAAACAAACAATCCACATTTATAGCCGAAATTAAACAAGAAGATGGGACTGTCACAAACCGAATGCCAGATATTATAAAAGCGTTCCACAAATTCTATACAGACCTATATAACCTCACACAAATCCAACCTTCCGGGGAAGATATCCTGAACTTTCTCAGACCAAGGGTCAAAAACACACTCCCACCTAACGAAACACGATTCCTAGATGAGCCAATCACACCCGAAGAATTCGAAAACACAGTGAAATCTCTCCCCAATGGTAAAAGCCCAGGCCCTGATGGCTTCACGGGCAAATACTACAAAACTCTCTCACGAACACTAGCACAACCATTCACTGATGCATTCAATGCACACAAACTCGCCTCTTCACTACCCAAATCTGCACTAGAAGCAACGATTGCCCTCATACCCAAACCTGGCAAGGATCCCTCAATGTGTGGAAGTTATAGGCCAATTTCACTTATCAACATTGACTTAAAGATCTTAACCAAAATAATGGCGAACAGACTAAAACCATTCCTCCCGAATTTATTCCACCAAGACCAAGCGGGCTTTGTGCCTGGACGCAGGGCCGTCTTTAATATTGATTGGACCCTGGGCAAGAATTTACTTGGGCCCCCTGGATCCCGCCTTCCCACACCCTAGCATGCAATCACACCCTCCACACACACACACATACCAAAAAAAACACAACTCGTAGAGTAGTAAACTTTAATAATGTAAACATAAAGAACTGGTTCACAAATAAGTCCTTAGCTTGACCTACTTGCCACCTGTAGCTTCTTTTAACCTCGGTCTTATAGTATATTTTTATTTTAACAGTTATATGTTGTTGGAAGAACAAGCATAATAACAATATCTTTCACCCTAAGGGTGGAGGGGACCTAAAGATGCTATAGTGCTGGGAAAATGAGTTTGTTTTCCTAGCATTATAGTGGTCCTTTAATACAACTCACAGTAACGTTAAGCGTATCAGTGTATCGCACGGCTCCACAGCAATTCAACTCACAGTAATGTGCGATGTGCAAGTACATCACAGATCACCTCAGCAATAAAATGCATAGAAAAGTGCAGTGTATGAGTATCACAAGCTCCAAAGCAATATAACTCACAGGAACGTACAATTTGTGAGTGTATTACAGATCACCTTTTTAATACAATGCACATGAATGTCACATATATGCACATGTATATCATACCCGACCCACTGCTTTCCCATAGAGAAGCATTGGGAGGCTATTGCGCATGCGTGGCCTCATAGAGATGCTTTGAATCAATGCATTTCTATGAGGAGTGTTTAGCGCGAATGCCAGTTTTGCACGTTGTGCAACATTGGATTAGGAAGCACCTCTAGTGGCCGTCGGATGAGTGGCCACTAGAGGTATTCCTCAGCAGTAATGTAAATACTGCCTTTTTTTCTGAAAAGGCAGTGTTTACATTAAAAAGCCTGCAGAGACATGCTATAGACACCAGAACTGCTACGTTTAGCTGTTGTGGTTCTGGTGACTATAGTGTCCCTTGAATATAGAGAGAAAAAAAAAGGATCAGCACAAAAGTATTAAATAAAATGGCTGTATCATTATTATAAAAATTAAAAAAGCACAACTTGACACAAATATATAGTATTTAAAAGATTACTTTATTTTTAACAATGTGATTGTACTGTACTACTAACTAACCCCTCCATCCACCCCTCCCCCTCCCCTCTAAACACCCCTCACCACCCCTCCCCCTCCCCTCTAAACACCCCTCCCCCTCCCCTCTAAACACCCCTCACCACCCCTCCCCCTCCCCTCTAAACACCCCTCACCACCCCTCCCCCTCCCCTCTAAACACCCCTCACCACCCCTCCCCCTCCCCTCTAAACACCCCTCACCACCCCTCCCCTCTAAACACCCCTCACCACCCCTCCCCCTCCCCTCTGAACACCCCTCCCCCTCCCCTCTGAACACCCCTCACCACCCCTCCCCTCTAAACACCCCTCACCACCCCTCCCCTCTAAACACCCCTCACCACCCCTCCCCTCTAAACACCCCTCACCACCCCTCCCCCTCCCCTCTGAACACCCCTCACCACCCCTCCCCCCATAAAACAATATATATTACTGTAACTTAATACTTACAGTTCTGAAGACTCCAGCAGGCTCAGGATCAGTTGGGCAGCTGGGCTCAAGGCTAGAGTGGGTGCCACGCTCTGCCGTTCAGGATGGTGCCGCTCTGCACTTCCGGAAGGTGCCTTGCTGCAGTTCGGGAAGGAGGCGGAGTCACGGCAACGCTCACCCTAGCGTTGCCATGACTCCGCCTCCACGTGACGTCACAGTGCGCGGCGCACGCAAAGGGCAGGGGAGGTCGGGAGGCGGAGCAACAAGTAAGTCCTTCACTATGCAGCAATGCCGCTCGTTCGCATAGTGAAGGTGAAGAATTAGATCGGGGGAAAGGAATTTGTGGGCAGTGGCCAGCGGGGCTCAAGAGGCAGCTGCCTTGGGCCCCCCAGGAGCAACTGGGCCCGGGGCAGCTGCCCCTTTTGCCCCGCGTTAAAGACGGCCCTGCCTGGACGGGAAGCTAAACAAAATACGACAAAAATAATAAATGCGATTCACTGGGCTCAGACACATAAAACACACAGCGCCTTACTCGCGATAGATGCCGAAAAAGCATTTGACAGGGTGAGCTGGGCTCTACTCACCAATATGATTAGTTTTATGGGATTTGGGTCGAGATGGCAGGAATGGTTGGTGGCTATCTATTCACAACCCACAGCCAGACTCCGCATTAACGGTCAACTTTCCCAGCCAGTCATCATAACCAATGGCACTAGACAGGGCTTTCCCCTCTCACCCCTCCTGTTTATCCTCATCCTAGAGCCCTTCCTACAAGGGATCAGAGACAACACACATATTCATGGCCTATTAATCGCAGGAGAAGAATATAAAGTCTCAGCCTTCGCAGACGACCTTCTCTTTACCATTTCCAACCCTCTCTCCGGCTTACCCAACATTCTTAAAGAAATGGAAATCTACAGCGAGGTATCAAACTTCCGAGCAAACGTCACCAAATGCGAACTATTGCCTATACACACTACAAAATTCCTAGATACAAAAAATGTGAGAGAATTTTCATTTCTCTTGTCCACCTAAATCAGTAAAATACCTAGGCGTTTAAATTCCGAATAAACTATGCCACCTATACGAACAAAACTGTTACGCTACTAGGGGTGATTTGGATTGGAACTCAACTGCAGCTTGTAAACTCCCTAATTACAATAGTGAAGAAATGGAGAATCCTTAAGTATCAATACTGTAGCTTTAAGAAAAGAGAGAATCTCTGGTAACTTGATTCAACCGAAGTTTTAATAAGTGTTAAACTTAAATGAATTGCATTTAGGCAATAATCCAATAAGAAGAAGTGCAAGTAATCAACAACACAAAGTTCATTATTAAGTATTTCTTCAGAGATCCTTTAAGTAACATTCTTTAAGTTCATGAGAATAATATTCAATAGGAACAATAATCAAATAGCTAAGAATATTTGCAAAGCAAGAACAGTTCATAGTGAATAAGCATGATGGGAGTTGTCCTTCATGTAATTAGTAGATTGAAGCACTGAATGTATTTGCAAAGCAAGAAACAGTTCATAGTGAATAAGCATGATGGGAGTTGTCCTTCATGAGATTAGTAACTTGTATCAATGAAGGTTTGAGTAAGCAAGCATTAGTTAATTAATAAATGATTTTGTAGACAAATAGCTGAAAGATATACTTAAGGTTAATATGGGTAGTCCTCCAATAGTTTAGAGATATGGTCCACTTGTAAAGTAGCAAAGTATCCGTTCTCCAGTAATCCTTTATGGCATGCAGCAATCCTTGCATTTGCTCAAAGGCTGGAATGGCTTGTCTGAGCTTGTGGAGAGGAAAGTCTGGTGGAAGTAGATCCCAGTAGCTGAGCCTGTGGAGACCGCGGTCTCGCGGAGGCAGCTCACACGTTAGCTCACACAATCAATCACCAAGCACCCTCCCTCTGGCCCAGTCTCCCCAAATACCGTCAGAGGGGGGCGGGGTCCGGCTCCTCACAGCTGAGTGCCTAACCCGGAAGTGTTACTCCATGACAAAAACTTCCCTCCACTCCTAACAAAAATAACCAAAGATCTTCAATCTTGGCATAAACCCTGCTTCGGGTGGCTTTGCAGATCCAACATCGTCAAGATGAACATCCTCCCATGACTATTATACCTCCTACAAATGCTCCTGATAATGATCCCTAACAAATTTTTCAATGCTGTCAAATCCATTATCACAAAATTCGTCTGGTCTTACAAACAACCCAGAATGGCCTATAAAACATTAATAAAAAACAGAGAAAAGGGAGGAATAAACCTACCAGACATTTTCACATATTACCAAGCAGTCCACCTTATCAGAATACATGACTGGTCACATTCAACGAAAACTCCCCATTGGGTGAACTTGGAAAACGCAAGCTCCAAAGTCCCTCTTGGGATGTACCCTTGGCTGGGCACAGATCAAAACCAACACCCACAGCACTACGGCAATCACCCAACAATTACAGCCACCTTGCAAGTCTGGTATAAACTACTACGAACAACAGAAATATCCCCTCAGCCTCTCACCCACAATCCTAGCTTTCAAGGGGGCAACTCCGGCAACACATACAAGGCCTACCACAAAGGAAATACGCTACAACTGAAAGACTTAGTTGAAACCACTGAACTCAAAACCTTAGCCCAAATATTACCCCACACCCCCATAACAGGAAACCAACAACTTCATTACAACCAACTAAAACACTTTGTTCAGAGTCGGGGCCTCATCCCAAGGGGAATTAGGAAACTAACAACCTTTGAACAAATATGTGACACTCAAAACCACTCAAAACAAAGTCCTATCCGCTATGCATCAGTTACTCAGGGACTTACAAGATCCAAACCTGCCAAAATTTACCACACAGTGGGAAGATGAATTGAACCTGAATCTCTCACCACAAGAATGGAAAACCATACTCAAACTCGCCCACAAATGCTCATCCTCCAATCTAGCCCAAGAAAGCAACTACAAACAAATTACCAGATGGCACTACACACCAGCGACAATCCAAAAACTATACAATACACCTTCAGACACTTGCTGGAGATGTCAGGAAATTAACGCCCATCACTCACACATTTGGTGGCAGTGCCCACTAATATAAAGGTAGTGACCTAGGATACACAAACTTAACCAAATAATCATTAAGAGCGGATTCGTCATGGACCCTAAACAATACATCTTCCTTCTTCCCTCGAAACGCCACCGAAAGGAACAATCCACCCTCCTCAACTTCCTAATTATGGCTGCTGCACAACTTATTCCCAAATACTGGAAACAAGCCCGCACCCCGACTATCAAGGAATGGATCGCGAGAGTCGAAGAAATCAAACATATGGAGGAACTGACATACGCTAAAACAAAAAACTACCAAACATTTTCCAAAATCTGGACTCCCTGGACTAAATTCCTGACAAAGGAAACAGAAATGCACTCCTGACTATCCCTCAAAACCTAACTACCTAACATAACCGGGAGCCCACCCACACACACCCGATCGAAGCAATCACAGAATGGCCCCCCCCTCCCCACACCGATACACGCAAATCAGGGCTAAAACATACCCACTAGGTTAAAGAGGTAACTATCTAAATAATGCTCACGCAAAAATAGATTCCTTTAATGCTCCCACCTCTACTCTTAACGAACGGTGTACAATACACCGTATCAAACTCGTGTCAACGACATTCCTCAACGTACATACGTGACCAACTATCCAACACTCCAGTACCACCATATAACCGATTCAATGTTAAATACAGATATGGATAACATGTACTTTACCTCTATGTACCATTATGTTAATCCTAAACCTGTCACTTTTGCCAACAAATGTAACACTTGTTTATTGTTGATTTCTGTAACAAAAAATAAAAACTTTAAAAAAAAAGATATAATAAAATATTTACAAAAATGTGAGGGGTGTACTATATATATATATAGTTGTGGGAAATGGTTGTACCGGCCTATATAAACTCTCAACTTACCTCCATACCTTGCTGACATCGCTTGGTTACTGCTTGAGTGAATGTTGCCACGACAACCAGCACTTCCGGTTTCTTCGGCCCTCCATTTGCTCCAGAAGTGGCCATGGACTCGTCTTCAGCCTCTGACCCGGCTTACAGCTCTCCAAACTCCGGCTTGCAGATTCATTTGGGGCTCCATCCACTTGCAGGGCCTCCTACCTGGTTCCCGTTCTCTGTAACCGGCTTCCTGCCGGACGCTCACGTATGTACACGTGGGAACCCGTTCAGGGCGTTCCCACATTCGGGCCTAACAAATGCTGGGATTGGCTCTCACCATTTAGCTTTAATATGCCGTCCGTCTAATTCCGTTCGTCTAAATTATTATGCCGTTCATCTAATTCAGTTCGTTTACTTTGCATTAGTTAATCCATTCGTTAAAATGGCATTCGTTTAAACCTTGCACTTATAATCATTTTGTTTAAATCAATTTGCATGAATCATTTCGTGTATATCATTTTGTTAAAGCATTCGTCTAAAACTCTTCGTTTAAATCTATTCATGTAATCCCTTTCGTTTAAATGTATTTGCTTATATCCATTTCGGTTATATCCATTTAGTTTAAAGTCATTTTGTTTAAAGTCATTTAGTTAAAGTCATTTAGTTCAAATTCATTTCGGTTAAATCCATTTAGTTTAAAATTAATTCAGTTTCAATCCATTCGTTTAAATATTGTTCATTAGATATTTCATTTAAACCATGGGCAGTCGTTCCTCTGTCCCATACACTCAGTGCATTTGGTTACTAAGCCACATGGTTGCACCATATTATTCATACGTTAGCTATATCATATGCCCTTTAAACCCTAAAGATGCACGTATAATATATGTTCAGCATTTTTGTAATATAACGATGTCTTACTTAAATTATGTTAATGACAGCACCATACGGGTATGAAGAACCTCAAAAATACAGTTAGGAAAGTAAGTTAAAACAGTATTGTCATATCCTTGCAGGATTTCAGATTTTGCTCTCAATTCCAGCAGACAAGCATCCCAGCACAAGGGATTGACTGTAAAACATGGTATGTTAATTCATAGGTTATCTCAGGCAGTTGGCAAGAACTCATGGGTGACTTAATATATATGTATACATATTAGAGTATGGAACTGATATTTATTTTTTGCCGTATTTATTTACAGGCCTACCCGTACGTCTGTTTCGGCACACGACAACCGACTTAGTATATTATACTAATATTTATAGGTATAGGTCCACAAGTATACGGCTTTCTTCCCTGACCACAAATGGAAAGGCGGAACCTGTAGTTGTGGGAGGTGTTGCAACTGGCCTATATAAACTCTCAACTTACCTCCATACCTTGCTGACAGCGCTTGGTTACCCCACCCACCACTCCACAAAGCTTAAAACTACTAATTGGTGGGCCCTCTTTATTTACAGGCCTACCCGTACGTCGGTTTCGTCACACCACAACCGACTTAGTATATTATACTAATATTTATAGGTATAGGTCCACAAGTATACGGCTTTCTTCTCTGACAACAAATATATATATATATATATATATACAGGGCCGGCCTTAGGCATTTAGACGCCCTGTGTGAAAAGTCTTCACAGCGCCCCCCCCCCCCCTGTCATCCATGCTGTAATGTTTGTGTTGTCTGTGTATGTGATAGTAGGTGTGATGACTGTGTGTGATATTTATGCTACGTGTGATATTTTTAATGGGTGTATTAACCGTGTGTGATATGCGTGTATTGTTGTATGTGACACACACACAGTCAGACGGCCATACACACACACACAGGAAGACATCCACACACACAAGCAGACAGTCATACACACACACACACACACACACAGACACACAAAGGCAGACAGTCACACACACACAGACACACACACACAGGCAGACAGTCATACACACAGACACACAGTCATACACACAGACACAGACAGTAATACACACAGACACACACACAGAGGCAGACAGTAATACACACAGACACACACACAGTAATACACAGAGGCAGACAGTCATACACACACACACAGTCATACACACAGACACACACAGGCAGACAGTCATACACACAGTCATACACACAGACACACAGACACACACAGAGGCAGACAGTAATACACACAGACACACACACACACAGTCATACACACAGAGGCAGACAGTCATACACACACACACACACACAGAGTCACACTCACCTGACAATCACACAGTTACCTGTGGAGTTAATTGTGGAGGCAGTGCAGCTCCTGATGACTGTTTGGTGGGGAAGCAGGGACTCCTTCCTGCTTCCCCTGAAGCAGTTTTCCGGCGCTTGTAGCTCCGCCCCGCTGCACGTAAGCTCCGCCCCGCCGCACGGTAAGCTCCGCCCCCGCCGCAAATTGTAACATTTTTTTTTTAAAATCCCGGCCGGCTGTGCCCCCTGCTCCATGGCTCGCACACCCCTCGCACACCCCTAAGGCCGGCCCTGTATATATATATATATATATATATATATATATATATATATATATTGTGTGTATATATGTATGTGTGTGCCACTCCTAACAGCATACAGCAATACTCCTGGAAATGTAGAAATCCCACTAGCTATAAGTAGAGCTAGTATAATGCCTTTCCCTACAACACAAGTTGAGGCTGCGAGTTGAGGGTAAAAATAGAACTGGTTTAATGGGTACTCATGCAAGTTTTCAGGCCAGAGGAACACAGGATAATGCAATGTCACAGCCAATAGGAACAAAGTGCATTTTATGAAACACTCCCCCCTACACTGGAGATAATTGGTCTCAACGGTTACAGTAACTCAATTGTTACAGTTGCCTCCAGGCTGGCTGGAAGTTGGACCATAGAAAGGATGCTCCTAGCGCTCACCAAAGGACCATCAGCACCATAGACACCATAACTACTGCATAGCCACCATAAGTACTGCAGACTCCACAAACCACCGCTGCTGGGGTGGTATTTTGTCATCTGCTCTGTGCCCTGTACCTACGACCAGGCTCCAGGTTCCAGTAGGTGAACCTCTTCCTTCTGTAGAGCGAAGCAGGATCAGGAACAAGAGCTCTTACAAGAGCTCAGTAGCTAAGTATGAAGAGCATAGCAATCCCTGTAGTGATTATAGCTGTCCCCTACAAACATGAGTCAAGGCTGCAAGTTAGAGGGTAAAGTCATCCTGTTTATTGGCACCAAAAGAAGCTTCTTTTATGCAGGTTTCCCTTAGATAGGACCACCCACAGGGTGTTACAAAACAACCAATCATACACGTACATTACTGAGAACACTCCCAGCAATTACACACAAAATTACACACAAAATCCTCCCCTCTGCCTGTGATATAATTGTTACACAAGGGGTTAACATAATTATCACAGACAGTAAAAATACAGTTTTTACACATACCCTGTAACTTTAAAACCATACATCCAATCTCCATAATTACATATTTGAACTCAGCATACTTTAAACATGAACACTCTCAAAAATCATACCAATCCCTCCAGTGGATAAAAAGATAGACGGAAGTCCTTTATGACCGACCGCAATCGCATTTTCCTGCCCAAAACAGTTCCATAGATTTGGGCTGTGCGGTCGGTCAATTTCGTGCAGAAAAACGGGCCCGTTCGTGCAAATAGCACATGGTAACATGGTGTTCGAATTGTCGAACGTACTTCGACTTTAACCGAAACGTTGAAGTGAAGGAGACGGTAAGGGTCAGTGGTGTTCGTGTATTTGCGTAGCCGATTTTAGTTCCATGGATTTCTTAGTATACACCGCTGACCGCGTTCGACTAAATTAAAATGGCCGCCGCCACGTGTTCCTTTGTCGAATAGCGGCCACTTCGACGACTTTGGCCCTTCGGCTGCATCCGAAGTGCCATATAAAAAGTACCAATCTTTCTTTATTGCTTAAAGAAACGTGTATGAAAAACAATATGTTCCATTTCTAACACCTTGTCAGTTTGCAATATCTCTTAAAGACAAAGTACACAGTTTGAGGAATACAATATTTACATTTGCCCATAACACACACACATATACGTACATACATACACTGCTGTGTTTGTGCGGGCGCTGTTAGTGTGCTGTGTGTATGTAAGGGTGCTGTGTGTGAGGGTGCTGTTTGTGTGTGCTGTATGTGTGTGAGAGTGCTGTGTGTGTGTTTGGGTGCTGTGTGTGTGTTTGGGTGCTGTGTGTGTGTTTGGATGCTGTGTGTGTGAGGATGCTGTGTGTTTGTGTGATGGTGCTGTATGTGTGTGTGTGTGTGTGTGTGTGTGTGTGTGAGGATGCTGTTTGTGAGGGTGCTGTGTGTGTGTGAGAGTGCTGTTAGTGTGATTAGGAAATAGCCCCCCTCCCTTCTTACCTTTTGCCAGGGAGTGGGGTTCCTTGCTGTCATCCATGGTGGTCCTAGTGGTGAGTGAACTCTAGCCTGCAGGGCTAGAGTTCACTCTCGCAAGATCTGAGCATTGCCACAGCAACGCTCCGACCTCACGAGAGGAACCCGACAGAGTTGCTGGCTAGAGCTCCCCGGGTCCTCTCCTGCATCTTTGATCTCCCCAGTGGCCCATGGAGACACACAGCAGGGCTGGCGCTCTGACAGCGCTGGCTCTGCATGGACCGACAGAGGTGATCCATGCGCAGGTCGCGGGGTTAAGGATGTGCCCAGGCACACCCTGCATACCTAAGACAGCGATGGCTTATATAAACCACAGAAGGGGAGCCATATCAAGTGGTCTCTGTTTGGAGGCTCTAGATCTTTGGTCTTGCACTTTAGCAAACAAAGTTCGGGTTTACACAGAATACATCCTGGGAGAGGTGAACAAGCTCGCAGATTCTCTCGTCAGAGTTTGTCTCTGGCAACGGTTCATTTAAAGATTGCTCTATTCTGTCGGATAGAAAGCAATTTTGGCCAGAGAGAAGTAGATCTGTTTGCATCCCAAACTTCTGCACAAACTCCCAGGTTTGTCTCCAGGATTTGGACAAAGTGAGCTTGGAAGATGGATGCACTGTCTTTCCAATGAACAGATGTGCCAGTCCCTTATGCCTTTCCCCTTTGATAGTGAGGAATTTTCTCTATAAGGAATTTTCCCTTGCCATGGTCTTTTGTTTCAATTTGCAACTCTCCTTGTCCCCAAACCAGCTGTCGAGATGCCCCAATGAACGATACAAGACAAGGTTCAACGTGACTTCTAAGCCTTTAATGAGCTGTGTAACAGATTATATACAGCAGGGAACAGGGGTGGTCGTTACAAGCATTATCCAGTCTTAACAAAATCATCTATCTTATCTTAACATCTTAATTAACCTATAGCAAGCTTGCAGGTGTATCTTCATGTTTAGGCCGTGCACAAAGCTAAGTTTCACTATAACTACACACTTCAAATTAATATGCATGCACACTAAGAATTAAAGATATTTACTACTCAGTTCTAAATTACACATTACTATACAGTTATGATCATAGGGATAAAAACAGGAAATAAGGCCGACAGACAGAAACATACAGCATATAACACCTATCACTTGTTAAATGATGTTCTACAACTCTTGTCTAGGGGTATATTCACTAAGCATTGGATATAGATAAAGTATGTTATTTCAAATAGCTGACATGTTAACCAGCCGGTCATCTGTAGCTTAAGCCCTTGGTAAACATAGGCAAAGTATATTACTCCCAACAGTTTCCCTCCTTCATTCACAACATGAACGCATATAGTCAAAGTGGGAATAATACCTATCTCTCATCCATGGACCAGGGTCTAGGATTACCAGTCCACCCGGTGATCTGGGGCCAGGTCAAAAAACCCAGTGGCAAAAACTCATATTTGAGGAAAAAGCACATCTGGGGAAACCCTGAGTGGGGACCACGATCGTGTAGACATGTCATCCCCTCACGTTGACACAACTTGTGACTTACAATACCCGCACCAGTGAGTACATAGCTTGGGTATTTGGAGGAATTGGGAAACATTTCTTGATTGTTGAAAAGGCCCACTTACATATTAAATCATGATATACATTATAATCTAGCTTGCAATTCTGACAATAATTCCAACCAGGACCTTGCATCCTATGTCTCCTAATCATGTCCCTATTCCAACGATCCAGTCAAAACCAGCCATAGCCACACTCAGTTCCTCAAAACAGAGTAATCCATCCTTGGCACACTCAACATATATCAAAGACACACTTCCTAGCTAACATTTCCTCTCTCTCCGGCTAACAAAAATAAAAATAACAAAATAGTTAAATAGTTCAGCATAGTTCAGAAAAATAGAAAAAGTCTTTCAAGGAGTATAAAGAAATCAGCAATGAAAGGTAGCAATATGGCTGACAACAAGACAATGTCAGCTTCTACATAGTTCTTTCTTAGTTCTTCTTTTGTTTGCTGAATGTTCACCACAATGCTCTATGCAACACCCCAATTGTTGAAATGGTTATTACAGAACTAGTGGTATTAGACAGCACTGCACCTTCAGGACTTTCTAAGTTAGTTTATGTCCTCATAAGTAAGCATCTCAGTTTCTTCGGCCTGCATGGATTTTGACCAAACAGATTTAATTGCAAAACAGGTAGTGCAGGGTCAGCCAGAGAGATTGGTGTGTAGTCCCAAAAATCAGGCTGCACAAACACTCCAGGACAGTCTCTACAATCATACAAACACAAGGGTCAATACAACATCAATGAATCAATTACCTAGGCTAAAACTTAAATTAGAGACTAAAGTTAAACCCTTAACTTGTGTAACATGTACTTCTCTCAGCTTTGCTTATATTTCATGCAATCTGTCTTCTATGAAATTTTACATAATTTTCCTTTGGAATGCCTTTGTACGGATGAGAGAAGCACTCACTCTATATAAATGCTTGTTGGACAGTACTAAAACACTTTCTCGAGCAAGTGACTAACTGACAAAATCTATCTATCTATAATCTATCTATCTATATATATATATATAACATACACATATGGGGATAATTCCCAATAAAACTCTGTTCCTAAACTTGAACCTTGATTTGATACTCCCAATTAATTACTTTAATAATCCCAAATAATTAAATACTCTTGGATTAACACCCAAAACTATATATAAAATATTAAAAACATGAACCATCTAATTCAGAATTACTCAAAAAGTATCAATATCTTACTATAAAATCCTAACTAATTGTCTTTGTTCCCTGTAATGAATAATGCTAGGGTGAGATTACCTATCCCACACACCATCCTTGTGTACCAAACAGATATAATATTAATAAGCTTTTGAAGGTTCAATGTATAGTTAAATTGTGTATGTAAAGCACGGTTGTCTAGGGGTGTATACATAAAGAGTGAAAGCACAGTTACTGACAGTCTGGGTC
The DNA here is from genome assembly GCF_036172605.1 of Pelobates fuscus. Classification (NCBI taxonomy): domain Eukaryota; kingdom Metazoa; phylum Chordata; class Amphibia; order Anura; family Pelobatidae; genus Pelobates; species Pelobates fuscus. Next base: position 209,059,133 of record NC_086320.1, on the reverse strand, counting down.
ATGGGCGTAGTGCAGACATGCGGTTAGGTACTTTTCCATTGTTAGAATATATTGAAAACACTAAAATATTGCAAAATATTATTATTATTATTAGTAGTAGTATTATTATTCCCAACACCCCTCCATCTTTACTGATGAAAGTGCTGGAGAAGATCCACAGGGACAGGGTACAGAGTTTAGTTCTCGTTTACCCACCATGGATCTCCAGACCCTGGTATCCATCAGTTAGTCAAGGGAACCAAAATCCCATTAGGCAGGACTGTGGACTGCTTTCAGGGAACCAGCAATCTTTTGCTCAATCTTCCGTAGTTGATGTGGATCGCAGCCCTTGTAGGCTGTTACTGTATCCCCTTTTATCAGTTCAGGTCCTGGACATCATTAATTCATCTTTAAGACACAGAACTAGGGTAAGATATAGAAAGATGATTAAGGAATTTTAAAGAATGTGAGGTTTCTCTTCTATCTTCTACCATTCCATTGGCTTTAGAATTTCTTACCCTTAAATTCCATTCCAGTTTAGCAGTCAGTACAATCAAGACCTATGGATCTGCTTTAAATTTCCTTATCCCTAACCTTACTCAGGATGTCCTGTATTTGAGATTACTAAAAGGGTTATCAGTCTGCCACCCATATACTCCATGTTACACATCTACTTGGGATGTTGACCTCTTATTACATTCCCTTAATTCTTTGGATAATGCTAAAACTGATTTAAGATGGACTGTATATTACATCAAGGAATCCCTTTCGTACAGCCAAGGTTAATACAATTAGAGGTTGGATACTTTCCGCCATGTCTTCAGCTGGTATTAATATTTTTGTTCAAATGCCACTTAATTAGGGGCACCTCGGCTACTAAAGCAGCAGCAAAGGGCCTTCCCCTCCCTATTATCTTGAAAGCTGCAAGGTGGTTGTCCAGTAAAACCTTTGTTAGATTTTATTGGAGGCCATCATAGGTTGAATGCCTTAGGTTTCTTAGGAACACCACCAGGTCTGTGCTATTCTACCCACTAGGTTTGCTAGGTGGTTATGCCTCCCGGAGGACCAGTGTTTCCCTGGAATCTATGGTCTGCAAACTTTCTTTGTGTTAGGGATGAGCATAACCACCTAGAATAGCGCCAGTCCCAAACTCCCCTAGTGTAAGGGTTTTGCCTGCTGGTAAAACCCTCACACCGGTGGTAGTTTGCCTTTCTTTACATAAAGTTATCTTGTGGTTATTCGGCCTATTTCTAATTGCTTTCTGTTTTTTTTTTTTACAGACTATAACTGTACTCCAAGACAACAAACCAAGGATCCACCTAAGTAGGAATATTGGATGCTAGTATCTGCAATATGGAATTCTCTTGTGCTCCCGGCATAAAGAATCTGCTGTCAGAGACTTGTTACAAAGTTTCATTTATCTTTACAGAACCTATTTTGATGCAATTTACGATGTTCCAGTTTCAGTGTCTGTTTGATACTTTCTTAAGCTTATACATTGTTGCCTTGTTATCTGTTTTGCTGTGTGCATTACACAAAATGTCTTTACAAATTATTAAATATTTTCTTGTTCGCCTTTACTATTGGTTTCTTTAATTCTTTTTTTGTTTAGATGTTTAATTAAGTTTCTCTACCCTTTGTACGTTGTTACTGGTAGACTGTTATTTTTTTTTTTGTATATTTTACCCACATTTTCGGTAATATATATTCTTAGGTCGTCGTGGGATGAGCTAACGATCCGCAGTTTCTCAATTTGAAAAATCTGAGGTAATCAGGATTCCCACAGTCAGCATGGCTATCCTGATTACCTGATTGGCTGAAACACTGTTGCTGTGCAGGAGCGCAAGTGTTTTTTCAGCTCTGGCATTTGACTCTGGGAGGCTGCCGCATACTCACTAGCTTTGCTAGGTAGTTATGCTCATCCATAAGACAAAGAAAGTTTGCAAATCATAGATTCCTGAAAACTCTGATGGGCCTGCTGTAGTGGCTCATTGTATGTTATGTCAGCATACATTTCTGTTGAGCAGTGTGTATTTTTACAACATTATATCCAAATACATTGTAAAGGTGTTTACCTATTTTACATTTACAATTGCACAAATTTGTTTAAAATTATTAAAACTAAGAACCACATTTTTCATTTGCTTAAAACAAAGACAATCTGGGCTTGTCTTCATCACTAGAACTTAGTGGATTTCACCTGCACGACCAGAAGTAGATCCAGTTTTGACTGCGCACAAGCTCTCTTTTTCAATCACTTTTATACTAAAGTTTCATGTCTTCTAAGGGTGAAAAGTGTATTTGGATTAAATATGCATAACATTTATAGGAGCTGTTTCCAAACTGATTGCTGGTTTTAAAAACTGCCAGTGACTGTCTCCTTAATTAAATTTGAAATCTTTAATGAGAAGAATGAAAGTAGTTCTGATCCTAACTGGATATACCTTCAAATAGTTTATTTTATATTAGATCCAGATACCACGTATTTCAATTAATAGAATAGTAGAGAGAGCATGGACAGCATTTTGCTAAAAAAAATTACTGATTAACACACAGTTATATCATATTAATCAATATTGATGAAAAATATGTGCCTTAAAAGCCATGTGGCATAACAAATAAAACGTATATTTAACATATTCCTCGAACAACCGTATGGATTTTAGAGGAGACAACAGTTCCAATAGTTAAATTATTCTGCAACAAATCATGTTGTTTACGATGAATGAACTGCAAATTAAATGAAATTGCCCTACCATGAAGCTAACCTGTAATATTTCTCTCCCCTGTGCAAAGCAATAAAATAAATGAGAAAAGTAATGGAAAAATTAAGGTAAATGGATTGCAAATCACATAAGATAGTAGGAGTCAATGTAATCTTAGAGCAATCTTATTTTTAAGTGCTGAGCAAAAACCGTCTCATGGTTCTCCTGTCGTGTAACAATAACCACCAAATAAAGTGTTTCTGGTCTACAGTGATCACACTTCCTCTAGCAAGAGGTGTAAAGCTAAATTGGGTCACAAAGCCTTACAAGTGAACCATATTTATCTTTGAAAATGCAAGTACAAAACGGGTCTTTAATGACACAACCTTGCATCTGCCTATTTGTCTAAAATTCCATTCATCTTCCTGCCATCCATCCATCAATCCATTCATCCATCCATCTATCTATTCTGCCCCCATCGCAAACTATCAATTATTGCAAAAGGACAACATTTCACTCAATAATATAAAAGCAAACTATCTGCGTTTTAATTATGACAGGAGCCAGTTTTGTGTTCTCCTCTGCATGTACTTTACATGTCTAAATAAAACATTGAACAAAACAATGTAAAATGTAAGCATGGCCAGCATCATGCTCCTCCAGTGAAATGGAGTTAAGCTGTGAGCATCGAGTCAGGAAGACAGTCGCAATAGCCATATCTACTAAATGGCAATGCTTTACATTGCAGGATTTAAACTAAAGGACCACTGCACCTAGACCACTTCATTGAGATAAACTGGTCAATGTGCCCGGTCTTTTAAGTGGGCTGATAAGAAGATAAGTACCAGAAGCCTTGGCCAGTGTTCTCAGTAGTCCAGTCAGTCTCCTAGTGTGATTGTAGAACTGCTGGACTAATTATAGAGGGTGTAAGGCAGCTCCTACAGTGTCTGTGTGTAAAGCTGGAAAGAAAAGTAGAAGGTGGTCACATTTCATCTATAATACAAATACAGAAGTTGGAATTGTGAAAACAATTATTTGGTGCTACTATCACCTGTGTGGTTCACTCAACACACACAAAAGTGCAACACAGTGAAAATTAAAGAAGTGGTGAGACTGACCCTGTATGATTATTTTTATTTGTTTTAATGATATCCGAATAAAGAGAGTTTTTATACCCAGTTCCTGCATCCTGGAGTTTTGGGCTAGTGGAACCTCTACTGATTCGACAGGAATTATCCTGATCCCTACAGGAGTCCAGCACATCAGTGGTTTATCTCCGCTACAAATTCTTAGTCTGAGTCAGCTTCTTGAAGTGACTTAGAAGCATGTGAGTTGGACCAGTTAACATATGTTTATTTATATGTTTTAACATTATTACCCAATGATCTCTCACTCTTGCTTTCTAGGAAAGTGTTTATGCCAATATTGGTAATATTTATATTTATTTGTACTGAGTCCTCTCACCACTTCTTTTATTTTCACTGTGTCACATCTCATCTGTCCACTAACAGCCTGTCACAAAGGAAATGCCTTGGAGGACCAGGGGCAGTGTTGAGTGATTCACACTGCATAACAGCTCCTGCAGCTCTATTATTGTGGATCACCAGCTACTGACATGGCATACATACCACGAACTGCTCCACTTCTCATGTACCTGTTCTCTGTCATTTAAAGGTATACAGTCCAAATATTCAATTATTACATATACTATACTGGATTTATTTATTTTTGTAGCAATGAACCCATGGTAAATTTCTTATTTTTTTTTCTTCTTTTGATCTCAAAATCAATGTATTTGTCTATTTACCATGCTCTTTATTGAGATTTGCTAGTTGCAATAAGTGAATCTGACACTTTAACACACAATACATTAAAAGTAGAATATATATTTTTACATCTAGTTATGAGATATGAATATATATTTCTAGACATTGTATGTCTGCAATGCCTAGTTAGTAAATTCAGTCTTTTTCCTTCAACTTCATTAAACTTACTTTATCTGAATTTTATTTATTGAGAGGAGCAGGGGGTGCCTTAGAATGTGTTGCCTGCAGGCACCTGGCATGTGTATGTGGCCTCGACTGCAACTGAATATTGGGAATTCTTTGGGTGGCGAGGAGATTCCTGTTTGTTTGTCAAATCACTCTCTTTATACAGAGACAGATCAATATTGTGGCTGCCCATCAACTGCATTGATGGTAGTAATGAAAGTAAATAGTGAATTATGAAGAATTGGCAACAACTCAAAATTAAAGCCAAAACAGAGACAGAAAAAAAGAGCTTTGTTTGATTTATTTTTAAAGTCTGCCAAAACCATGTGGTTTACTCACCAGTCACCACAGTTCACTTTGATTGAACTCTTGTATGTAGATGGGGATTAGATTTCTAACACTAACACATTACAGTATAAAAACCATCAGTCATTCATATGCATTCTGTATATTCACCTTCTAAATCCATTTGTAATTAGTATAGAGCAAAACACATTCATCTTCTCTGAAAAGGTTACAGATATGACATGTAATAATTTGTCATGATCATTAACTTTGCTGTAAGTGCAGAAGTGTATGTCTGATGAAGGAGTTGTTCCTACAAAATGTCTAACCATAAAAACTACAGCTGACAAGACAAATATAGGCATTTTTTTTTCTTGTGATAATGATCAATTACTAGTTATGACATACACCTTTCCATTTATTAAACATATATTACAGAAATGTATAACTGTATGTATAATTAACATACATTGCATTTCATGTTTGTTGTTTCAGTGTAGATATGGGGTTTATTTGATAACCAAAGAAAAATGGATACCAAAAAGTTGCATTTCAAAAACGTTACATATGATCCAACAGTAAAAATAAAAATAATAACTGCTTTTTGCATTGTCCAAACAACAAATACAACAAAAGCAAAGCAGTATGGTCAAGGTAACAGTGAGCCTGCACGGACATTAGAGTTATAAAAATGCTATTACTTATATATTAAGATAAAGATTAATAGTGTGTAGATGCAATAATGAGTGTATATATTAATGTCTGTGCATGTATATAAGTCTTTGTCTGTGTATATAAATAGTGATGTCCGAACATAACGAACTTCCGCAAATGTTCGCGAACCGGCGAACCGGGCGAAACGCCATAGACTTCAATGGGCAGGCGAATTTTAAAACCCACAGGGACTCCTTCTGGCCACAATAGTGATGGAAAAGTTGTTTCAAGGGGACTAACACCTGGACTGTGGCATGCCGGAGGGGGATCCATGGCAAAACTCCCATGGAAAATTACACAGTTGATGCAGAGTCTGGTTTTAATCCATAAAGGGCATAAATCACCTAACATTTCTAAATCACAATGGATATGGATTGACACCTGACATATGACATATTGACACCTTGACATATGGATTGAAACCTGTCCTCAGAGACCCTGAAACACACTGACACAGAGCAGAATAGGGACTGTTCCCCCTACATAGGGTCACTTGGCAGATATGGATTGACACCTGTCCTCAGGGACCCTGATACACACTGACACAGAGCAGAATAGGGACTGTTCCCCCTTCATAGGGTCACATGGCAGATATGTATTGACACCTGTCCTCAGAGCACCCTGGGATGCCTGTTGTGGTTGGTCTTCCTCCTCCTCCTCAAAGCCACATTCCTCCTCTGACTCCTCTTCCTCACAATCCTCTTCCAGCGTTGCCGAAGGTCCAGCAAGCGATGCTGATAAGGCTGTTACTGGTGGTGATGGTGACCACAACTCTTCCTCTTCCTCTTCACGCTCATCTACGGCCTGATCCAGCACTCTTCGCAGGGCACGCTCCAGGAAGAAAACAAATGGTATGATGTCGCTGATGGTGCCTTCGGTGCGACTGACTAGGTTTGTCACCTCCTCAAAAGGACGCATGAGCCTACAGGCATTGCGCATGAGCGTCCAGTAACGTGGCAAAAAAATTCCCAGCTCCGCAGAGGCTGTCCTACCACCCCGGTCATACAAATAGTCGTTAAGGGCTTTTTCTTGTTGGAGCAGGTGGTCGAACATTAGGAGTGTGGAATTCCATGTGTCGGGCTGTCGCAAATCAAGCGCCTCACTGGCATGTTGTTTCGCCGCTGGATATCTGCGAAGTGTGCCATGGCCGTGAAGGAACGCCTGAAATGGCCACACACCTTCCTGGCCTGCTTCAGGACGTCCTGTAAGCCTGTGTACTTATGCACAAAGCGTTGTACGATCAGATTACACACATGTGCCATGCACGGCAAATGTGTCAACTTGCCCAACTTCAATGCCGCCAACAAATTTGTTTCGTTGTCACAAACCACTTTGCCGATCTCTAGTTGCTGCGGAGTCAGCCACTTTTTCACCTGTGCGATCAGGGCGGACAGGAGTGCTTGTCCGGTGTGACTCTCTGCTTTCAAGCAAGTCAAACCCAAGACGGCATGACACTGCCGTATCCGGGATGTGGAATAGTACCTGGGGAGCTGGGGGGGTGCCGTTGATGTGGAGCAAGACGCAGCAGCACAAGAGGACTCAGCCGAGGAGGTTATGGAAGAAGATGGAGTAGGAGGAGTAGAGGAGGTGGCAGCAGGCCTGCCTGCAAGTCGTGGCGGTGTCACCAACTCCTCTGCAGAGCCACGCATTCCATGCTTGGCAGCCATCAGCAGGTTTACCCAATGCGCAGTGTAGGTGCCCTGACCATGCTTTGCAGACCAGGTATCAGTGGTCAGATGGACCCTTGCCCCAACACTGTGTTCCAGACATGCCATGACTTCCTTTTGCACAATCGAGTACAGGTTGGGGATTGCCTTTTGTGAAAAGAAATTTCGTCCGGGTACCTTCCACTGAGGTGTCCCAATAGCTACAAATTTTTTTAATGCCTCAGACTCCACCAGCTTGTATCGTAAAAGCTGGCGGGCTAATAGTTCAGACAAGCCAGCTGTCAGACGCCGGGCAAGGGGGTGACTTTCTGACATTGGCTTCTTACGCTCAAACATGTCCTTGACAGACACCTGACTGTGGGCAGATGAGCGGGAACTGCTCAAGGCGAGAGACGGAGTGGCGGATGGTTGAGAGTGGGCAAGGAGGACAGCACTGGTTGATGTGGCTGAAGATGCTGGACCAGGAGGAGGATGGCTGCTTTGAGTTTGTGTGCTGCTTGTACTCATGTGTTGATCCCATAGGCATTTGTGGTGTGCGATCATGTGACTACGCAAAGCAGTTGTACCTAGGTGGGTGTTGTACTTCCCACGACTCAGTTTCTTTTGGCACAGGTTGCAAATGGCATTGCTGTTGTCAGAGGCAGACACACAAAAAAAATTCCACACTGCTGAGCTGCAATGATGGCATTCTGGTGGTGGACAGCATGCGTTGATTGGCGTGCTGTCGGGCTGACCCCGGGTGCCGATGCATGCTGTCTGACAGTGCCACTAGCTCCTTGCAATGACCTCCCCATGCTTCGAACTCGTCTCCTCCTCCTCTCTGTCTCCCCATTTGAACTTTCGCCCTGTTCTTCTTCTTGCCGAGCGGGCACCCACGTGACATCCATGGACGCATCGTCATCATCAACCGCTTCACTTGTATCTGACAACTCAGCAAAGGAAGCAGCAGCGGGTACAACATCATCTTTATCCACCATACGTCCATGTGTGTAATGCTGCCTGACTGAGACATATCCCTGTTATCTACATCCTCTGGCAATAATGGTTGCGCATCACTCATTTCTTCAAACGGATGTGTAAATAACTCCTCTGACAGATAAAGTGAAGGTAGTGGCGGCAGGCGGGTGAGTGGTATCTTGAGAGGTGCCGGAAGCTAAGCTGGAGGAGGATGGTGCGTCAAGGTTCTGAGCGGAAGCTGTAGAAGATTGGGTGTCCTGTGTTAGCCAGTCAACTATGTCCTCAGAACTTTTCAATTTCAGGGTACGTGGCCTCTGAAAACTGGGCATTATTCTAGGGCAAAAGGGAATCACAGCACCACGACCACGACGGCCCCTGCGGGGTGGCCTGCCTCTGCCTGTCATTTTTTGGGGGGATTAGTGGTACTATGCGTGCAAGCTACTGTGAGACCAGATATGAGTGGCACTGTGCAGTGGCAGAGGTTGGCAGAGTACACGCTGTAGGCCTGACACACCCGCTTGAAGACAACTAACTGCTATTCAATCTATAACAGTGAAAAAAAATGTTTTGTTTTTAAATGCACACTATTGTGACACCAGATATGAGTGACAATGTGCACTGGCAGAGGTTAGCAGAGTACACGCTGTAGGCCTGACACCTGCTTGGAGACAACTAACTGCTATTCAATCTATAACAGTGAAAAAAGTTTTTGGGTTTTTAAATGCACGCTATTGTGACACCAGATATGAGTGGCACTGTGCACTGGCAGAGGTTGGCAGAGTAGAAGCTGTAGGCCTGACACACCCGCTTGATGACAACTAACTGCTATTCAATCTATAACAGTGAAAAAAAATGTTTTGTTTTTAAATGCACGCTATTGTGACACCAGATATGAGTGGCAATGTGCACTGGCAGAGGTTGGCAGAGTACACACTGTAGGCCTGACACACCCGCTTGAAGACAACTAACTGCTATTCAATATATAACAGTGAAAAAAGTTTTGGGGTTTTTAAATGCAAGCTATTGTGACACCAGATATGAGTGGCACTGTGCACTGGCAGAGGTTGGCAGAGTAGACGCTGTAGGCCTGACACACCCGCTTGAAGACAACTAACTGCTATTCAATCTATAACAGTGAAAAAAGTTTTTTTGTTTTTAAATGCACGCTATTGTGAGACCAGATATGAGTGGCACTGTGCAGTGGCAGAGGTTGGCAGAGTAGACGCTGTAGGCCTGACACACCCGCTTGAAGACAACTAACTGCTATTCAATCTATAACAGTGAAAAAAGTTTTTTTTGTTTTTAAATGCACGCTATTGTGAGACCAGATATGAGTGGCACTGTGCAGTGGCAGAGGTTGTCAGAGTACACGCTGTAGGCCTGACACACATGCTTGAAGACAACTAACTGCTATTCAATCTATAACAGTGAAAAAAGTTTTTGGGTTTTTAAATGCACGCTATTGTGACACCAGATATGAGTGGCAACGTGCACTGGCAGAGGTTGGCAGAGTACACGCTGTAGGCCTGACACCCGCTTGCAGACAACTAAGTGCTATTCAATCTATAACAGTGAAAAAAGTTTTTGGGTTTTTAAATGCAATCTATTGCGACACCAGATAAGAGTGGCACTTTGCACTGGCAGAGGTTGGCAGAGTACACGCTGTAGGCCTGACACACACTTATGAAGGACACTGACTGCTATTATATTACAGTCAAAAAATTTTTTGTTTTTAAATGCAAGCTATTGTGACACCAGATATGAGTGGCACTGTGCACTGGCAGAGGTTGGCAGAGTACACGCTGTAGGCCTGACACCCGCTTGAAGGACACTGACTGCTATTAGATTACAGTCAAAAACGTTTTTTTGTTTTTAAATGCAAGCTATTGTGACACCAGATATGAGTGGCACTGTGCACTGGCAGAGGTTGGCAGAGTACACCGTTCGGTACATCACTATATATAAAAATGTCTTTGTAAATGAGTCTGTTTGTGTAAATGAGTCTGTGTATGTGTGAGTCTGTGTGTATTTGTGACTGTGTCTGTTTGTGTATGAGTCTGTGTGAAAGAATAGCAATGTGTGTGTCTGTATGTGTGAGCATGTGTGTGTTTATGTCTTTATGTGTTTTGTGTATGAGCCTGTCTGTATGTATAACAATAGGCGGGTCTGTGTACATGTGCCCATGTGTGTGTATGAGTCTGCGTGTGCATGTGAGTCTGTGTGTGCTTATGAGTATGTGCATTTGTATATTTTTGAATGTATGTGTGTACATTAATGTAAGTACTTGTGAATATGAATAATTATGTATATGAATGTGTACATGTATATTAATGTTGGAAAAGGCTTGTAATTTCCCTAAAAAAGAGGGTTCTTTTTAATGCTTTCCACACCCACTCCTGGGGGGTGGGGAGGTTCCTTTAAAGTGACACTATAGTGATGCATGTCCATTTAAAGTGACACTATAGTGATGCATGTCCCTTTAAAGTGACATTATAGTGTTAGGAATACATGTATGTAGTCCTAGCACTATACAGGTTATAGCTATTTATAGCTAGCTAGTTCTCCTAACCACCATGTGCAATGTAAGGGTTAAAAAAAAGTTTTACTTCCCTGTGCCTCATCACATGAGGTTGACATGGATGTGTGCCTTCAGGATGATGCCCCAATCCAATGCTTGCCATAGAGGATCATAGGCAAAACACATGCACAGAGCTTGCCTTGATTTTCTAATGATTCTGTCATTTAAATGCAATGATTCTCTAAGACAAGCCATGACGGCACTGCACATACATAAATATTTTCATGGTATGCCAGGGTATGAGAGCCAGGAACTAACATTAGAGGCTCTCCTATACAGAGGGCTTGGAATCATGAATTAAAGCCACACTTCCAAGCCTTCAAATTGCTAAAATAAAACTATGGGGGTTGAAATACTGTAGACAATTAGATAAAGTTGTTATAGTGAGTTCAGTGTTTTTTGAGACACTAATATCAATGTGTACATGTATATTAATGTTGGTAAAGGCTTGTAATTTCCCTAAAAAAGAGGGTTGTGGGTGGACCTAAAACTAAAAGCTTTTGGCCATGGGCACATATTATATTCAGATGGTTTGGAAACAAGATAATCCATAGAAGAGCAGAATAGTGGCCAAAATCAGTATTCCAAATGTGAAATTGTGCATGAGGCTAAATGTCAACAAGTGAAAACTGATGCAAGGGCAATACACATCCTAATTTATGCAGTGTCTGGAGACCCAAATAATTATGCAAGTCTATGGAGGTACTACAGCCAGTGGCAAGGCCGCCCTGTGACCTGGTATGTATGCCAGTGTGGCCAGCCTCTTCTCCTGGGGGGCGCAGGAGCCGGCCACCTGGCCCTGGTGTCACTCGGCAGGCAGGCTGGCAGGCGCGCGAGGGAGCACTCTCCCCTGTGTGCACCCTCTTCAGCTCCCTCGCACACCGCACTGATGCCGGAGCCGGAAGATGACGTCATCTTCCGGCTCCGGCATCAGTACGCGGCGCACGAGGGAGCTGAACAGGAAGCGCGCGGGGGGGGCCCACGGATCAGTTTTCGCACTGGGGCCCCATGGGTTGTGTGTACGCCACTGACTACAGCTACATATAAATAACCAGGCAGTTTGGGAGACTTTTTTCACTGGTAATCTAGCAGCTGACTTATAAGATATGTGCATTTTTCCATGCACTTGTCATAATTCTGCACCCATGAACTTTCTGATATGCTCTGGGTCACACTGCAGCAATGAGATACGGCACCATGGGAATGCAAACACATTAAATTGCAGCCAGTAGACCTCTGAAATCAAACATTTTAACAGGTATATATAAATGTGTCTGCCAAATAATTACCAAACCAAGACAAAATGGATAAAACTCATAAACAGATAGATAGATAGATAGATAAATAGATAGGTAGGTATATAGATATAGATAGGTGGGTAGGTAGGTAGATAGATATAGGTAGGTAGGTAGGTTGGTAGATTGGCAGGTAGGTAGGCAGGCAGATAGATAAATGGATATAGATAGGTAGGTAGATAGATAGGTAGGTAGATAGATAATTAGGTAGGTAGATAGATTTTTAAAATCTACCCTTTTGGCTTTTATTTTAAAGTTATATTGTAATGTCACCACTGTTCCTTGGGAATAAACCCATTCTTTGGTGATAGAAAGCCAATATTTGATGAAATGACTAGTTGTTAAAGGTTGGATACCTCCAATACAAATGGTCACACATTAACCTTATCATGAATGTGAGTCTCTAATAAAACTACCATATGGATCAAGCAGTTGCAGAACAGTTCACAAAGCAGGGCTATGAACATCCACAACATGACACAGCAGATGAACACAATGGCTGTAGTCCAGTTGTGCAAGCAAGAAAAAAATCTGAGATCATGCAACTATTTATACAAAGAGATAAGAAGAGCATGATTTGAATCAAACTGTATAAGCCAATGTCAGGGCCAACCACACAAGATATAAACAAGAAGGATACCTTATCGACACCTGGCTTACTAACTCAGTGCAGGCAGAATACCACTTGTCTTTTCCAGTGGATCATTATAAAGACCATCAGACATACTTAATCTGCAATGGATACACCAGGAATGCAGACTGTTATACTCTAGCCATTTCTAGTTTCATTATATGTAGATTTAATGAATAACAATAACAGAAAGGGAAATGCTATGGAATTATTGTGATATCTATGGCAATTTTCTTGAATCACTATTATGCTACATTACCTCGACCTTCTTAGTTTCTGCCCTCAAACATGTTATTGAGTTCATCTTACCATGGTCTTCACACTAACAGCTAGAAGTACAGAGTTCCATTAAGACAGATCTGAGTATTTCCATAAATATGTATTGACTGGATAGAGTAGTTAAATAAATTCTGCTCGGGAGGACAGGCAAGGAAACTTTTAAATGAAATGCTGTGACTGTACACAGTGTTACAATGATAGTAAGTAGATAGAAGTCTCATGCAGACGTATACGGATAGTGGTTGAGAAAAAGATAATGTTTATACTTTTGGATGGGTTAAGATAATCTTACAATTAGTGGAAAGCAAGATCCCAGTGGTGATACACATTACTAATATTAAAATGGTGTTTGGCAAATAAATGAACCTCAGTGAAGTAAGGTATGCTGTCTGATTAAAACTCACATGTCATACTGTAAGAAGAATATATCATTTATTTTACATATTTTATATTAATTTTTAACTATGAATAATTATAGTTATTTACTCAAATAATTGGATCGAATTGTAGATAAATATCAGCCATTGTCACGTTGTGTGATGATGTGCTAAGCTCATACATTTATATTTGACCAGTTATTTATATCCTTGTTTGAATCTTTATTTTATCAACATATTACATGCTGAGAAGATGCCTGCCTATTAAGATGATACAGCTGAGTAAACTCCAATGTGATATTAAGACAAACAACTATACATCTGTAAATACTGAACATAGGATATATTTTTTTAATATAGATTATTAAAAAAGGCATGCTCTGCATGAACGGCACTCAGAAATATATGAAGGTGTAAGTATAATTTCATTGATTTTGATTTATCTTTCATAAAGCATATATGAAAAGAACCATTTTGAATTTGGAAGTAATGTATAAATAGTGATGTTATTTCTAACATTATGAACATGATACTTTTGCATTTGTATAAAGAAGTCTGAATCAATGTTTTAAATATATACAAAATGTTCACTTTGGAATTTTCTGTTTATCACATATGAAAAGCTTTTAACCCCTAGTCTATGGAAATTGTGTATATACCATTCCCAAAGAATGCACTCATCCCCTGGAATCATGTATACACAATGTGTGATACTGGAATTGAAATTTGTTTTTCGCAAATAAAATTGAGTAGCTGTTTGTCCCCTTAGATGTCCCAGATAGCAAAGCCGGTGCTACCATTATAGAGCTGGCTCTGCTGTGACTTCCAGCAACAGCATCTACAGTGCCTTGCAAAAGTATTCACCCCCCTTGACTTTTTACCTATTTTGTTACATTACAGCCTGTTTTATTAATTTGAATTTTATGTGATGGATCAGAACACAATAGTTTAAGTTGGTGAAGTGAAATGAGAAAAATATATACATAAAATTGTTTTTTAGAAATAGAAAACAGAAAATTGGCATGTGCATATGTATTCACCCCCTTTGTTATGAAGCCCATAAAAAAACTAATTACCTTCAGAAGTCACATAATTAGTGAAATAATGTCCACCTGTGTGCAATCTAAGTGTCACATGATCTGTCATTACATATACACAACTTTTTTGAAAGACCCCAGAGGCTGCAACACCTAAGCAAGAGGCACCACTAACCAAATACTGCCATGAAGACCAAGGAACTCTCCAAACAAGTAAGGGACAATGTTGTTGAGAAAAAATATCCAAATCTTTGATGATCCCCAGGAGCACCATCAAATCTATCATAACCAAATGGAAAGAACATGGCATGACAGCAAACCTGCCAAGAGATGGCCGCCCACCAAAACTCTCGGACCAGGCAAGGAGGGCATTAATCAGAGAGGCAGCACAGAGACCTAAGGTAACCCTGGAGGGGCTACAGAGTTCCACAGCAGAGATTGGAGTATCTGTACATAGGACGACAATAAGCTGTACATAGGACGACAATAAGCTACATGGTGTTGGGCTTTATGGTAGAGTTGCCAGAAGAAAACCATTACTTTCAGCAAAAAACAAAATGGCACGTTTTGAGTTTGTGAAAATGCATGTGGCAGACTCCCAAAATATATGGAGGAAGGTGCTCTGGTCTGATGAGATTAAAATTTAACTTTTCGGCCAGCAAAGAAAAAGCCATGTCTGGCGCAAACCCAACACATCACATCACCCAAAGAACACCTTCCCCATAGTGAAACATGGTGGTGGCAGCATCATGCTGTGGGGATGTTTTTCAGCAGCCGGGACTGGGAAACTGGTCAGAGTTGAGAGAAAGATGGATGGTGCTAAATACAGGAATATTCTTGAGCAAAACCTCTACCACTCTGTGCATGATTTGAGGCTAGGACAGAGTTTCACCTTCCAGCAGTGACCCCAAACACACTGCTAAAGCAACACTTGAGTGGTTTAAGAGGAAACATGTAAATGTGTTGGAATGGCCTAGTCAAAGCCCAGACCTCAATCCAATATAAAATCTGTGGTCAGACTTAAAGATTGCTGTTCACAAGCGCAAACCATCCACTTGAAGGAGCTGGAGCAGTTTTGCAAGGAGGAATGGGCAAAAATCCCAGATGTTGCAAGCTCATAGAGACTTATCCAAAGCGACTTGGAGCTGTGATTGCCCCAAAAGGTGGCTCTACAAAGCATTGACTTTAGGGGGGTGAATAGTTATGCACATTGACCTTTTCTGTTATTTTGTCCTATTTGTTATTTGCTTCACAATAAAAAACAAAACAAAAAAAATCTTCAAAGTTTTGGGCATGTTCTGTAAATTAAATGATGCAAATCCTCAAACAATCTGTCACGTCCTGCTCTGTTCTGTGGAGATGTCTGGCAATGGCTTCTGGTATCCAGTACTCTTGTTACAATTCTTGTTTAGTTTTTCTTGTTTTTTTGGTTTTCTATTCTATGTCTGGTTTTCTTTATGCTGGGATTTCTGGGTTCATTCCTATAGTCCGTCCCTGGATTTCCCAATCTCTTGGATTCATTTAAATGTTTGTTTTATGTTGCCACACCCGTTTGTTTTCCATCATTCCCTTTGTTTCAGAGTTGCTGCAGGCAGCTCCTCAAGGTTTCTGCCCTTTCTTGCAGGTAAGTGCTATATATTTCTTCTTTGGTTGTTTTAGCATTCCTTAGGAAGTGTAGGACCTGCCAGATATGGGGTACATTGGCGTTGTTGGCAGGCTTATGCAATGTATGATCATATAGTATGACTAAATCCCCATGATTTTCATATGTAGTACTTAGTTATTTCTCCTCTTGTTTTGCCTATGTTATCTTGTCTTGTTTTAGTTTGTATACCCAGTCCATGTACAGTCCTGTCCAGTCATGCCCATATTATGTTCATGTTTTCCTCATGTCTTGTGTATATGTTCTGGGTTTAGCTTACTATCGTTCTCTGGTTCTGGGTTCTATTAGTTCTGTCTTGTTTTCATGTTTGGTGCCTATCTCTAGTGTTGCCTTGTTTCTAGTACTGGATACAATCTTGTTGCAGAGCCTCCCTATTCAGCTCCTGGGAGGTCTGCTTAATTTCCAAGCTCCTAGTTCCTGGTTTCCGCATAAGCTGAATCTGGGTTCTGGTATGTGGCTGCACAAATGCTGGTGCTCAACACCAGGGGGCGTGCGGTTACCCTGCACCAGACCCTGCTAATCCACATCCACACTGTGACTCCTACTGTGAACATCAGGCATACTGGGTCCCGGTCCTGCACCGCCGCCCGGACACTGTCTGGGTCCCGGGCACCGGACCGCCACCCTGACACAATCCATGTTAATTCCAGGTTGTGAGGCAACAAAACATGAAAAATGCCAAGGGGGTTGAATACTTGTGCAAGGCACTGTAAGAGATTTTTTTTTCTGACAAGAATTAAAATGTGTACTGGCAATAGAAAGATGTGATTCACCTTTTGAAGAAAGTATGACCAATAAATCTGATAAAAACGTGTTCCTACCTCTGGAAAACTGAGTTGGAAAACCACAAACATTCAGAAACATATAATAAAAAGTATGTGTAAAACATAGCACCAATGCCTTGTGTTTATTGAAAATAAAAGTAAAACTATCTCTTTATTTTTTGTTGCCATTTACTCTGTCTTTCTCTGACAGAAAAAAAATATTGTAGAACTTTAAATAAAAATAGGATAATTACATGAGATAAAATAACTAAGATAAAGATAATAAGTCAGAATTATCCATGTTTCTAAAGCCAAATTATTATCAAATTTATTAGACAGTCAAGTTCTTACAAAGAAAAGATTTCATTAATTGTGAACAGTAGCATCACATTTTGGCAACCTTAGGATTTTTCTTCTTTCTTCCAGAGTAATGAACTGAGACCGTGTTTTGAAAGTTGGAATTTGGTTTGATTTGAAATAGTTCTTGCCTGTATTTAGCAGAAAAGACACACTAGAAGATTTAGATTTATATATTAAAAATAAATTATTTATATAGCGCTTTAATACAATAAAAAATTTAGTGATGGAATTCGGCAATGATGTTTGCATCTCCAACATGTCTTTTTTTTTTTTTTAATTCTTTTTTTCTTTTTTTGCAGTGCATGCAGATAAACATCAGAGGGATCATGACAGTAATGCAACAGGTTCCGAAAGTTCAAAATCGTCAACTTTTTTATGGAAGATAACTTCCTGGGTCTCTTTGAGACTTTAGACATGGCATAGGAAACCTTAAACCGAGAGAGGCAAGAAGCTAGTGCTCCTAAGGGGGAAGAAAGCATAGTTATAAATCACTGTCTTGTACAGCATTGACATTTTCAGGCTATGAGGTGTGAAGTTTGGGTAGAGAGAAGTTTATGTGAAGTGTGGTGTGGAGAGGTCAACCATTAAACTAGAGACCACCGGCTCAAACTGTAAGTGGGGGTATTTCGAAGTGCTCGCCTAATGTGGCGTCAGCTCGGCTACTGCTTAGGAGTGGGCATGGTAAGACTTCACGATTTAGGTGCTCTGCCTTGGGGGGGTGCATGTGTTGTCACGCTGTGCTGCTACTTGCGGAGCAATTAAGTGGAAGGGATTAAGTGACTAAGTGAGAGGGCTGCCTGTCGCTCTTTCTGCTGGGTAAGAGGCTGGGTTAGGGGCTTGGTTGAGCAGAGCAAGAGTGGAAGTGTTAAGACATAGGCTTCAGTGAAGTAGGAACTAATAAAATATAAAATAGAGTGAAAAAGGAATAAACAATATTTAAAAAAAACCAACAAAAAAAAAACCATTATCAGACTAAATGTAAACGATCTCAGCTTGGAAACCGTGGTTCGGTCCTTTGGTCAGGAATGCAATAAGATCAGTTTCAGGAATAGTAAGCTAACCCTTGGCATTAAGAGCTCTTGCGCCTGTTGGAGAGATAACTTTATGAGAAAAAAGGGAGAAAAAGTAAAAATGCAACTATAAAATGGGAGAAAAAAACAACGTTATGTCTTAATGTTGTATTTTCGGCATGGCCAGGTGTCTAGAAGTGCAGGGAGCCAGGCCAGTGGTTAAATTTACATGGTGGCTTTATAGAGATCGTAGTGCGGTGAAGAAAAAAAGGAGCTAGAATCAAAGTATGTACAGTCTTAGCCGTTGGGGTGTAGGCTGTTTGTCGACAGTAGTGATAAAGGGTTGAATTGCATTGACATCCCAGTGATGTGTTACTGGCATGGGACATTGTTGCGACTTAGTCGAGGTGAGTCTTTGTGAGTGGCTTGAAATGAGCGAGGGTTACCCCATCGGTAAGGGATACCTTTCTCCCGTAAGATGGTGGTTACCGGTCGGAGCGTGCGTCTCCACTGCAGCATGGCCCTGGACAGGTCAGAGTAAAATGTAAGTGTGTGTGCTTCAAATTTGCATGCAGAGGTACCTCTCACTGCAGCCAGGACTGTCATTCTGTCCAATGAGGACACAAATTGCACAATGAGGTCCTTGGAGGAAGCGTTGGGATCTTTCGCCGGCCGCAGGATGCGATAACAGCCATCTAAGATTATTGTCTTGGCTCTTTTCAGTGGCAGTAGGTTGGCAAACAACCGGCACAGATAGTGTGGCAGCTCAGCCGTGACCACTTCCTCAGGTATTTTGAGGTTTTTGTGGTGGGTTCTGTCTTCTTTTTCTGCTTGTTTTGCGGTTAGGCTTTCTTGAGTTTTGAGCATTGCCGTGTGTGATTCTTGCATGGCAGCTTGTTTGGTCTGCACCTCCATCACATCCTCCTCCGTTGCTCTTATCCTGCCTGTAAGGGAGTGCATGTCCTCATGGATAATCGCGAAGTCGGCTCCGAAGAGGGAGCGAATGACCCTCAGGAGAGACTTTATATCTCGTTTGGTAGCTGGCATGTCCTCTTCCTCATCGGAAGACACCTAACACATCCAGTGTGTCCAGAGTAGGCTCCTCTTCGGAGGATGCGTCGGAGGCCTGCGTGGCCATTTTAGATGCACCGCCATACGGCTCTCTGCTAAACAGCAGGTCTCCAATATCTAGGGAACCTTGTTCCTAAGTGTTATTCCGCTTCTTCAGTTTCTTCTCCATCAGATCACTGACAAGTGGCAGCTTTTGTGGTCAATATCTATGGCATATCTGCCTGTATAAGACCTATTAGGAGCTTTGGTATATGGAGCTCGAGCTAAACACGTCTTGTTTAGCAGCCTGTAGCTCCGCCTCCCACATATCTTTTTTTATATAGGGGAAATCTTAAGGACATTTATTTGAAAGATGACACCAAGTGGACAATGTTTTGGACCTTAGTGCCTTTTTGAACTGGCAGATAATCTATGCGTATTAATGAAGATGTTTTTTGTTTGCAAACTGTAGGAGAAAAAGAAATATTCTAACATTCTAACCATTTTAATATAGTTGCACGTATAAAGTTATACATGTTTCTTATAATCTATTGGTGTAAAAGAGGTTTGTAAATGCAAGCAAGCAAGTGAAACCGAAAATTGGCACAATAAACTAGGCTCTTCAGGAACACAGAAGTCCAGTTTTATTACATTTGGATAAGCTCTTGATTATTTTATTTTCTCAAAATATTAAAATATTAAAAATATATTGAAGATAAAAATATATATCAATATATTAAAACATATCGAAATATTAAAAAATGTGTTACTATATTAAAATATTTTTTAAAGTTTATCCAAAAATATTGAATCACTTGAAAAGCTTATCCAAAAACATTACATTTAGGGCATAGTTAGCAATATCCCTTAGTATTGATTGTAAAGAAGTATTTGGTTACTAGTGATGTCCCGAACGGTTTGCTGGCGAATAGTTCCTGGCGAACATAGCGTGTTCGCGTTCGCCACGGACGGCGAACATATGCGATGTTCAGTCAGCCCCCTATTTTTTTTTTTTGTGGCTAAATTTACTAATACTAAGTAAAATTACTTAGTATTAGTAAATTGTGCCCCTACTCGCAATACCGCGAGTAGGGGCATGTCTTTTAAACATTGAGCAGCCTATGGCTGCTCACTGTTAAAAATAAATAATAATAAAAAAAAGGGTCCCCCCTCCCTGTGCGGGTGGGGGCCCTAAATACCAATAGGGGGGGGACCTATTGTCTTCCCCCCTGGCCCCCACCCCTGAGTGGCGCGTGGGGGCCCTAAATATCAATGGGGGGGACCTACTTTCCCCCCCAGCCCCCACCCCTGAGCGGTGGGTGGGGGCCCTAAAATTAACAATAAGGGGGACCTACTGTCCCCCCCGGCCCCCACCCCTGAGCGGTGGGTGGGGGCCCTAAAAATAACAATAAGGGGGGACCTACTGTCCCCCCTCAGCCCCCACCCCTGAGCGGTGGGTGGGGGCCCTAAAAATAACAATAAGGGGGACCTATTGTCCCCCCCGGCCCCCACCCCTGAGCGGTGGGTGGGGTGGGGGCCGGGGGAACAGTAGGTCCCCCCCATATTGTTAATTTTAGGGCCCCCACCCACCGCTCAGGGGTGGGGGCCGGGGGGACAATAGGTCCCCCTTATTGTTAATTTTAGGGCCCCCACCCACCGCTCAGGGGTGGGGGCTGGGGAGGGACAGTAGCCCCCCCCTTATTGTTAATTTTAGGGCCCCCACCCACCGCTCAGGGGTGGGGGCTGGGGGGGAAAATAGGTCCCCCCTTATTGTTAATTTTAGGGCCCCCACCCACCGCTCAGGGTTGGGGGCTGGGGGGGGGCAGTAGGTCCCCCCTAATTGTTAATTTTAGGGCCCCCACCCACCGCTCAGGGGTGGGGGCCGGGGGTGACAGTAGGTCCCCCCCTTATTGTTATTTTTAGGGCCCCCACCCACCGCACAGGGGTGGGGGCCGGGGGGAGGACAGTAGATCCCCCCCCCCCTCATTATCATTATGGCCCCCACCCACCACCCAGGGGTGGGGGCCAGGGGGGGAAGGAGAGTAGGTCCCCCCCCTTCAACCACTATTGTGGCCAGATAGAGTCCCTGTGGGTTTTAAAATTCGCCTGCCTACTGTAGTCTATGGCGGTTCGCCTGGTTCGCCGGTTCGCGAACGTTTGTGGAAGTTCGCGTTCGCCATTCGCGAACCGAAAATTTTATGTTCGCGACATCACTATTGGTTACATGCAATGGTCACAAGATGGAAAGCTTGCCATAATATCAAGGGACCTTATTATAGGCATCGGCGTACATACCACGGTCGCAGGGGTCGCAGCTGCGACCGGGCCTGGCACTTCAGGGGGCCCGGCCACCCTGCGGGCCCCTGCAAACGGGTACCAGGCCTGCTGCCACATTTTGCGGCCCTGGCCCGCGCGGCAAACCGCCGGGGCCGCATATGGAGGAGTCCATCGGGTGGCCCATGCTGTCAGTGCCACCCGATGAATATGGATTGTGAGGGGGCCCAGTCTGCGCTAGGCGCTTTAAGTGCGCGACCGGGCCCCCTTTGATGACATCAGAGCTGGGAGGAAGTGATTCCCCGGTCACTCCTCCCAGCATACTGAGAGCCCGCGCAGGAGGGAGGAGGATGAGGAGGGAGTCAGAGTGGGAACTCTGACTCCCATCAGGCTGTGTCTCTGTGTGTGTGTGTCTCTCTGTATGTAGGTGTGTGTGTGTGTCTCTGTGTGTGTGTCTCTGTATGTATGTGTGTGTGTCTCTATATGTGTGTGTCTCTGTATGTGTGTGTGTCTGTCTGTGTGTCTGTGTCTCTCTGTATGTGTGTCTTTGTCTCTCTGTATGTGTGTGTGTCTATGTATGTACATGTGTGTCTCTGTATGTGTGTGTGTGTCTGAGTATGCAGTGGCGTACACACAATCCATGGGGCCCCGTATGTATGTGTCTATGTATGTGTGTGTGCCTGTGTCTCTGTATGTGTGTGTGCCTGTGTCTCTGTATGTGTGTGTGCCTGTGTCTGTGTGTATATATGTGTGTGTGTGTGTGTGTGTGTGTCTGTATGTATGTGTATATCGAGGGATGTATGTCTGTGTGTGTGTGTGTCTGCTCCCTCTAGCATGTAAGCTCATTGAGCAGGGCCCTCAACCCCCTCTGTTCCTGTACGTCCAGTGGTCTGATCTCAATTATGTGTCTGTTAGTCCACCCATTGTACAGCGCTACGGAATTTGTTGGCGCTATATAAATAATAAAATAATAATAATAATAATAATGTATGTATGTATGTGTCAGGGTGGATGGAGGGGGCACGGATCGGGGGAGAAAGGGGAGGGGGGCCCACGGATCAGTTTCGCAACGGGGTTGTGAGGCAATAAAACACGAAACATGCCAAGGGGGTGAATACTTTTGCAAGGCACTGTATGTCTCCCCAGCCTTCCCCATACTGCCTCTGTTCAATTTCATGCCCAAGTTAATCAGCTCTGCCTGGCAACCAGTGATACTCTGCCTGTGTGTCTGCTATCTATGTCTACTCCACCTCTGGTTACACCCCTCATATATAATAATATAGGTTTCATTGCATATAGTGACTGACAGCAGCTCAATGAGGACAGTTAAGAAATAAGAAGCATATTAATTTTCTCTAGTTACTTTTTGATGATAGTTATTCTTTAATAAAGTGGTTAGTGAATAGAATAGCTGCACCGATCCTGTGGAACTCCCTGCCCTTTTCCATTAGATGCTCACCCAGTCGCCACTCCTTCAAAAAATCCTTAAAAATTCACTTTTTCACAAAAGCGTATCAATTAAACTGTTAATGGCTTCTGACTGATTCACCTCCTGCAACTGTCATTAAAAAACAACAACAAAAAAACCCACACTAAGTCTTCAGTGAATACTATTTTACCAATCTACATCCCTATACTTCCTTACCTTTTGTGTCACATTACCCCACTCCCTCTAGCATGTAAGCTCATTAAGCAGGGCCGTCAACCCCTCTGTTCCTGTGTGTCCAACTTGTCTGGTTACAACTACATGTTTGTTAGTCCACCCATTGTACAGCGCTACGGAATTTGTTGGCTCTGTATAATAATAATAATAATTCACCATACAGTGCCAATATGCACAGTGTTAAATAAGCCACTTGTTCTTCATATATGAAAATGTTTAACCTATGGTAAGAGCCACAGGTGTAATATTATGTGCTCAAATTATATGCCCTTTAATAACTATACAATAGTGAAAAACTGCTAAATAATTAATTGACTTTGTTAGTGAATATCCTGTGCCTAATGGTGCTTACATAATAGGGATATGATTTATAATATTTAAATAGGTCTCTTTTGAGCCTTAATATTCTTTTCTTGAAAAATACAGGGAAATAGATCATTAGCATGTAATGATGCCTTATAGAAAGTCTGTCCCCTGAGGCTCTGCTGGAAACGAGGTAAAACCATGAAAATGATAGTGACTGGTCGACTCTAATAAATGTGTTGATTATTCAAACGCTCTGCTCACAGTTCACATCCAGCAAGAGAGGTTTTTCTTTTTTTGCTTAAGATGTTTGTTCATGCTATACTGTAAAGCTGTGAACGTGGAATAAGCAGACAAGTGGCCATGAATAATACATGTGTTGTACTATAATAATAAATAATTTCATGCTGTTACATAACAAGAAAATGACATGATATTTACTGAAGAAAAAGTGCAATTTGAGAGTTGAGCACATATATTTTTGTAGCAAATTGAACCTATATTTCTCTGTTTTAAAGGAAGTTTTGGTTGTTCTGTTACAGAAGAAAAACATATATAATTTCATTTAATCCTTATTTTCAATAGTAATTTTATTTTTGTCATTAGCACTTGGATTAGCAGTGACCTTTAAAAGTCTTCCTTTTTAGAATCCAGTAGAGCTGAGAAATTAAAATGACATGAGTTTTAGGAAAATGTTTAATTAGAGCTATATTTCCAGATCAATTATTCTTTCATAGGAAGCCACAATATAAAATACTTGTTTCTAAATTGTATCTCCCTACTTCTCTACTGCACAGTTTCATGAGTACCAGGTATTAAATGTTTTTATGTTTGAGTAAACTTCAGGAGTGGATAATGTTTCCTTTGCTATAATATTAAATTATTACAACATGATCAATTATATTTAAAGGACCACTATAGTGCCAGGAAAACATACTCGTTTTCCTGCCACTATAGTGCCCTGAGGGTGCCCCCACCCTCAGGGACCCCCTCCCGCCGGGCTCTGGGGAGAGGAAAAGGGTTAAAACTTACCTTTCTCCAGCGCTGGGCGGGGAGCTCTTCTCCTCCGATCCTCCTCCTCTCCTCCCATTCGGCTGAAGAGCTGCGCGCGCATTCAGCCAGGCTCATAGGGAAGCATTATCAATGCTTTCCTATGGACGCTTGCGTGCTCTCACTGTGATTTTCACAGTGAGAATCACGCAAGCGCCTCTAGCGGCTGTCAGTGAGACAGACACTAGAGGATTTGGAGGCTGGATTAACCCATTTATATACATATAAACATAGCAGTTTCTCTGAAACTGCTATGTTTATAAAAAAATCGGTTAACCCTAGCTGGACCTGGCACCCAGACCACTTCATTAAGCTGAAGTGGTCTGGGTGCCTAGAGTGGTCCTTTAACAGGTAAATCTTTTGTCGATAGATAGATGGACATTACAGCATATGATACCAGGATTATCACACTGGAGTAGGGTCTCTATCCTCACAGCATTGGCGCCCAGTCACAGGCTCCTCCCACGGGTCAGGACTACCTGGAAAGGAGCCTGGTGTCATACCTTTTCTTGGCCCTTGCTGTAGCGCTCCTCTTCCCTCAATTGACACCAAACCTCCTCTGTTCCATGCTACCACTGGCATTTGTTTGACACCGAATGCACACTATGGGCATCATGATGCAAAACGGTTGGTTTTAAAGTAATAGACTTATAGGCTAAATATATATCTAATAAATGACTAATTATTCTAATTGCTCCCAGCCAACATACACTTATACCTATTGAAGTCCTTCTCTGACTTCACTTCCTTGCCCTGTTGTAGTCTTAGTAGCAAGAGAGTGCATTATAATATTCAGTTTGTATTTCTGGTTTTACTTGACACTGTTATTTAGACCAGTGGTTCAAAATGGCTTTTTTTTCAGTGGATCCATTTGACATAGTGTATCAACATCAATAGTGTGCAACCCCCCTCCCTCACACACACACTGCTCCCCTCACTGTATGCATGTGTATTCAGCAGTGTGCATGTGTATTCAGCAGTCTGCGTGTGTGTATGCAGCAATCTGTGTGTGTATTCAGCAGTCTATGAGTGTATTCAGCAGTTTGTGAATGTATTTCGCAGTCTGTGTATATGTATTGTGTAAGCTTAAGTTTATCGATAATTCAATTTTTATTTCTGTGAGTGGTTAAGTAGGAAGAGCCCCAGTGCACTGCTTTGCTCGGGGGTCTATAATACTGTTAAGACAGCCCTGAAAGCCTTTGGGGTGTGCAAGGTGTGCGGCCGCACAGGGTGTCATGGCAAGCGGGGCGCCGAGCGACCGAAACAGCTCACAGTTACTCACAGCAGGCAATTACGGGATCATGGATCACGGCCATGCAGCAGTTGCAAGCATGAGGGGCACCTACACGATGTTAGGTAGGTGGGTTTGACATTGTAACAAAAATACGGGTAAGTGTGACAAAAAAAGTGCAAATTAGTGCAGGCAAGCCCTATTGTCCTCCCCCCGAACCCCATCCCTGAGCAGTGGGTGGGCGCCCTAAATTACAATAAGGGTGGACGACTTATTGTACTCTTCCCCCCGGTCCCCACCCATGAGCCCTAAAGAAAATGGGGGGGGGGATCTATTGTTCTCCCTCCCTGCCCCATCCATGGGGGACGGGTGGGGGCTAAGTGTAAATACCCCCCCAGGTGACTAGGGGCCCCCAAGCCCATAGTCACCCCCCCACCCAAAAATGTTTTTAAATAAAGACGTAGCTACCCCCCTCACCCTAAAAATAGTGAGGGGGAACGGGTAAATACAAAATAACTTAGCATTTGATGTCTTTTTTTTTTCTAAAATCTTCTTTTTTCAGCCCCAAAAAAGACCAAATAAGAATCCATAATACCCATCGAACTTATCAAATAAAATAAAAAACCAGAGCGCAAAACAAAATCAGACAAAAAAAAAAACACTCTTAAAAATTAATCCATCTTCGAGCTCTGCAAGGTGGGGAAAGGCTTATTAAGCCTTACCACGCCCTGCAATTAGGCTCAGAGCACTCTGATTGGTTGGTTTAAGCCAACCAATGAGAGTGTTCTGACAGGTAAATGAAGAGACTGACAGGTAAGTCTCTACATTTACCATTCACATCACTCTATTTGGTTGGCTTGAAATCCAACCAATCAGAGTGATCTGTGTCATTTTACTTAGCTTGGGAAAGTTCTCTGGAATTTTCCCATGCTGTGTAATTTGACTCATAACCCTCTGATTGGTTGATTAAAAGAAGCCTTTTGTATATTTCAGACCCTCTAAATGCACAGGACAGCGGGGCCGGGCCGCCGAGCTGAGCGGTCGCAGGACAGATCAGCTCCCGCACACTATGACCCATTAAGCATTAAAATCGACCCATTAAGCAAAAAAAAGGTCACCATCCACGACCCTCGATGCACACAGGCTACCGGAGCTGAGGAGAGGCTTGCTCCTGGAGCTCTAGTCCCTCGGAGGAGAGGTCCCTGCTGTACCAGGCGGGGGGCCTACCTGGCGGTGAGTGGAGTGGACGGCCGCCGCTCCACTATCCTGCCCAACGGAGCCTGTCAAGAGCACCGAACACGGCAGACCCGGTCCCGGTCCCCCCCCCTCTGGGCCGGGGGGGTGATCCCGGTCCATGCCCCAGAGCCACCCTTGGAGACACCGCCGGGCCGTCGGGCCTACACCCAAGATGGCGGCGGCCGAACCCACTGCAAAAGATGTAGAGGGGCAAAAGCTACAGGAGAGCTGCGGAGAGAAGACAGGCAGTCTACCTTACCTCCCGACCACGAGTACCCGATGGCTGACAAGCACCGGAGTCCACCAGCGCCTCCTACACCACAACAGTCGTCAGGTATGGCGGCACACCCACGCACTCCCAAACTGCAGAGTTCAACTGACCGGAGATCTTCTAGGGCCTAGCATGGAGGTTCGGGACGCATCGACCGAGGCCGTGTGAAGTGGCGATACCTGCAATCGGGCTTCCCGTCGGGGGCGCGGCGCGGCACTCTCCTCCCTGGAGCTCATGGACAGGCGACTAAGTCGGCTTCAACCGGATAATCCCCCCAACGGCAACACCCCTATGCAAGCGGGGCACCGGCTGAAAATACCATACCACCGAAGCACTGGCCCGCTGCCACGAGGCGGAAGCAGGTCGGATGATTAGCCTCACACATTCGGATATTGGGACTCTTACCTGCAGTTCACGTTACAGACCGTCTCATTAGTGAATAACGCCATCTGTGTCATGTACATTCCAGCATGTTATGCCATTACGATTAATGCCTAAGCAGTCGTATTACTAGCAATGTCTTATTTACGTAACCTGATCCTCACAAGTTTTGCTTAAAATGCTCAGATGTACTTATGTAGCATGCTTAATTTGTTTATCACCTGCTATGCCTATACTATCATGCATGCCGATACTCATGCTCCTTAACTATACCTAAGCCATATAATTTACTAAGCTTTCAAAAAAAAAAAAAGTGCTGTTTATGAACGCCAAGATGTTTTCTAATATGTCTTATTTCATCTGCTTGTACCAGCTATCTTGGCGATACGAGCATGTTTGTCAAACTTTAAGCACTGCAAAAATAAAGAATTTAAAAAAATAAAAAATAAATGCACAGGACATGCCATATATTTGCCACCTATGGTCCCTATTTAATATTTTTGGATAATCTTTCCAAATTATATAATTACGTAAAGCAGCATTGTCATGCCAAACGTACCTTTCTTTAATCGCTTCATCTTCTCTCCCTCTGTCAGGATCTGTTTTTAATTTCTTCCTGTCTGCTCTACTTTTCTTTAAAACATAAGGCAAAGTAGGGACTACTTTGTCTTATGGAGTTTTCCTATGCCTGACCACCTATGACCAGCGGAGGTGCTCTGTTTCCTGTGGTCAGAGAAATTTCCTCACATTTCTCACCTTTCCTCCGTGTTCCCGCAATGCCTCCTTTCCGTATTTCTGAACGCCGGCAAAACAACCGAATTTCGTCCTAACAGAATGAGAGCAGTTTGTCCATTCGTGTTAGGATGAAATTTGGGACTTTGTTTGGTTTGAAATTTCATTCTAATTAATGAAATTCCGATCCGATAGCGGCTGCATCTTGCAGCCGCTTAGTAGATAGCTCCCTCATTCCCACAGTATTTCTCTTGTCAGAGAAATTTCAAGCCAACTAATCAGAGTGCTGTGACAGGTAAATGTAGAGAGTTACCTGTCAGTCACTTCATTTACCTGTCAGAGCACTCTCATTGGTTGGCTTGGAAAAAAACGGAGTGCTCTAAGCCTAATTGCAGGGCATGGGGAGGCTTAATAAGCCTTTCCCTGCCCTGCGGAGCTCAGTCTGCGCGATGCTCTCGCTGGGTGAAGATGGATTACTTTTTTAGCGTCTGGTTTTTTTATTTTATTTTTAAAGTTCGACGGGTATTATGGATTTTTATTTGGCCTTTTGTAATTTAGGGGGGGCCGGAGAGGAGGACAATCCAACACCCACCGCTCATGGGTGGGGGCCGGAGGGAGGACAATAGGTCCCCTTTATTGTAATTCAGGACCCCCACACGCCACTCAGGGGTGGGGGCCAGGGGGAGGACAAAAGGGCCCTACACCTGCTGCTCATGGGTCAGGGCCAGGGGGGAAGGACAATAGGTCTCCCCCCTACATTTTCATTTAGGGCCCCCACCTGCCGCTTATGGTTGGGGGACAAGGGAGACCCTATGTCCCCACGGGGCATGGTTAGGGGCTCGGGGGGACACTATGTTTTGTTAGAGTGGGGGGGGGTTTACAACAGTGAGCAGGCAGTGGCTGCTCACTGTTTAGTAGACATGCCACTACTCGCAGAATAGGACACCTATATTTAATAAACTAATGAGTTAATTCCTTACAAGATTATCCCTGAGGGCACAAGGGACTGGGCATATATTTCTATAGTCTATGAAAACAGGTACAGTATTTTTCAGCTATAGGGTGCAGTTTTTTACCCCATCATTTTGGGTTAAAAAAACCTGTCTGTATCCTGTATTGTGAGTATCAAAGGATGCAATTCCTGTATGGGAGTGCACTGTCCATGAGGTCACACTTCAATACCAGGTAAGAAGAGCCATATGAGATGGAGGGGTTGGTGGTAATAAATTAACGCCTTTTACATGCATCACACTAAATGGGCAAGATTCCTGGTTTATCTCAGTTATCTCAAACATTTATGCAGCCAGAAATCTATTGTAATAAAATAATCCTACGAAAGTTGGAGAAAGAAAAACAAAACAATAAGAATAAATTGCATCCAATTGTATAAATTCTATTATTACAAAATAATAAAGTGATATGAAAGCAAATACTAGGAGAGGTGAAGACACGTAAGGGGTGTGTTCAAGAGACACAAGGTGGTTAAAGGGAAGAAGACACTAGAGCAGGTTTAAGAGACACAAAAAATGGGGGGGGGGGAGGGGGAAGATAAGAAACAGTAAAGGTGGATCAGACATTTAACTTTGTGTTTTAATTTTGTTTTCTTCTAAATGTCTCGTTAAAATATATGGCCATGTCTTTTTTTTGAAAAATATATTAAAAGACAAGAAGATTGGATATTTCCTGGGCCTTTTTAAATATTTAACATTCCTTTTGATAATGAGGGGGGCTCCTTGTTTTTGAGTTCCCATGGGACCCTCATTTATTTATTTTATTAATCTAGAATTGGCTCTCAGTGAGAGAGTTGATCAGCACTCTATTTTGCCCATTATTGCATGCTAAGCATGTAAAAGTTAAATTACTTTCACTTTCAGTGCCACAGAAAAGAGCAGCATATCTACTGAAAAATGTTAACTTTTTTGGCTTAGCTTTCCTATTAAAGTCTTACGTCTGGTCTTACTATGTGTAGCATTTCCACAAGAAAAAAAAAGTTTTTGTTATCCTTTGAAACCCCAAACAATGTGAATGCTAAACGGATTTGCAGCTTTTTGTGGTTGCTTATGGAGCGCAGTCACTCAGACAGCCACTAGAGGTGCTTCCTGATCCAGTGCTGTACAGCATGCAGCACTGGTGTTCAGTATCTTCATGCTTTGCTCAACCGCTCTGCATTGAGACATTGATTCAATGCATCTCTATTAGGAGTTGCTGTGCAATTGCCGACCAATTCTTTCCTATGGCATTGGATTTACTGAGATCATTAAGATTGATTATCTCGGCCATGGAGGTGAGGCCAGCCATGGTGAGAGCAGCACGGCGATAGAGAAAAGGTAAGTGAGCTACCTTTTTAATCCATTCTATGGGGGGCCAGGAAGGGACCTAAATAGTAAGCCCAACTCTAAACATGTTTGTATTCCTAACGTGTGTTTCTTTATCCCCTTCCCGCCGTTACGACGTGCTATGCCGTCACGCTTTAAGTGGGCTTTAAAGCCGTTGTGAGGCTTTGAGCCCTGGAGCGCCCGGGATACTTACCTTCCCGGCGCTCCGCTTCGGGAGGACTGCCTCACAGCCCAGGCAGCCCTCCCACGGCAAATCAGGCCCCCAGGGGCCATGTGATCGCTCTTTGAGCTGGCTGTGGATCTGCCAGCAGGGGGACTGTCTAAAATATCAGACAGTCCCCCTGCTGGTGGGAAGTATAAACAAAAATTATTAGACAGGTTATAAAATAAATTAAATGTATTTATATATATATATAATATATGTATATATATATTATATATATAATATATATGTATATTATATATATTTAACGTCATACATAGTGTATTTTAATACTAATATAAGTACATATATTAGTATTAAAATACACTTAGAATGACGTTACATATATATAATATACATATATTATATATATAATAGATATATACACATATATTATATATATAAATACGTATAATTACAATAATAAATAAATAAAATAATACAATTAATAAATAAAATATTGAAACAAAATTTTATATAAATTATATATACATATGTAATTTCATTCTAACTGTATTTTGTTATTAATATATATATATATATATATATATATTTATATATTGGTAACAAAATACACTTAGAATGACATTCTATATATATCTATCTATATATAAAATGCAAATAACCGCAAATATATATATATATATATAGATAAATACATTGTGGCGAAACCGACCTCGCCATGTGTCCTTGGAGGGGGCTGCTTGCCCGCCTCTTGCCTTTGGACTATGGACCAGACTTTATGTGAATGTGTTAACCCAGATAGCTATGCCATGGAGCCCATTCGTGTAGTTAAAGACTTCGGCTCCATGGCAAGTGAACTGTGTAAATAGGATCTGCGCGCTATTCGGTAGTTTTGTGCGCTCAGATCCCAGCTATCTGGGGATATGTGAAACGCCTGTGTGTTATGTGTAAAAGGTGAATTTATGTATTTTAAAGTGTTTTACTGTCTTTGTGTCCCCATGTGCTCAATGGAGTCTGTCTCTGTGCTGGGAGGTAATTGGATTACTTCTCCAGGAGAGAAGGCTCTGTAAAACCGGTCTGAGCTGGAAAGCTAGGGGTTTTAAAAGATACTTTACTAACTTTTGAACCCCTGGTCTGATCCATTTTTTAATATGTTGTTCCCCTGAATGGATTGATTGTGGATATGTAATTTTATGTGAATGTGATGTATGGTTTTGAAGTTATAAATATTGTGTAAAAAGTATATTTTAAACTGTATGAATAATGGGATTATGTGTCACACTAAGGGGAGGGGATGTGTGGGTTGCACCCGTGATGCTATTGGATATTTTACACCTCCCCTGTGGCGGGCTTATATGTGTGAGATGGAAATAAAAGCCAGGCTGGATGTGCCAGTCCAGAGTTCCTGTTTTACCCTCAAAGTGAAGTGTAGTCTCATTATTGGGGGAAGGATTTATTGCATGCTGTTCCAGTTTGACTGCTAGGAGTGCAAACCTATTCGTATGGTTCCTATTCAACTGTCTACAGCATTCAGAGGCTTGAGAGGATTCATATGCTTCTCTGATTCGGTGATTGTGATGTCGGCTAGAGTGCTTGGAGGCCTCAGGAAGCGCTAGGAGCATCCATTAACGGAGGTACCCAGTCGGGGTGCCAGGCGATCCGTTACATACATATAATTACATAAAAGATTACATTAGTATACACGTAGAATTTAAATACCTATAAATGCATATATATTAAAATTCTACGTGTATATTTAAGTAATCTTTTAACATAATTAGGTGATTTGATTAATTACAATTTGATTGACATACCTGACAACACAGGGAGAAAGTGCTGAGAATTTAATTTGCAAGCACTATATTTGACCCTGTAACTCTCCAAGACAACATAAAACCTGTACATGGGGGGTACTGTTTTACTCAGGAGACTTCGCTGAACTCAAATATTAGTGTTTCAAATTGGTAAATTGTATTACAACAATGATATTTTAAGTAAAGGTGACGTTTTTTGCATTTTTTACAAACGAACGGCACTTTTATGGACTATATTATTGTTGTAATATGTTTTACTGTTTTAATACACTAATATTTGTGTTTAGTGAAGTCTTCCGAGAATAACAGTACCCCCCATGTACAGGTTTCATGGTGTTTTGGAAAGTTAGAGAGTCACATATAAGGCTTGCATTTCATTTTTTTGACATTGAAATTTGCCAGATTGGTTATGTTGCCTTTGAGAGCGTATGGTAGCCCAGGAATGAGAATTACCCCCATGATGGCATACCATTTGCAAAAGTAGACAACCCAAGGTATTGCAAGTGGGGTATGTCTAGTCTTTCTTAGTAGCCACTTAGTCACAAACACTGGCCAAATATTCGTTTTTTGCTTTTTTAACACAAAAACAAATATGAACGCTAACTTTGGCCAGTGTTTGTGACTAAGTGGCTACTAAAAAAGACTAAACATACCCCACTTTCAATACCTTTGGTTGTCTACTTTTTCAAATGGTATGCCATTGTGGGGGTAATTCTCATTGCTGGGCTACCACACCGTCTCAAAGGTAACATTACCAATCTGGCAAATTTCTATATATGACCCTGTAACTTTCCAAAACACCATAAAACCTGTTAATGGGGGATACTGTTGTACTCGTGAGACATCGCTGATTACAAATATGTGCATTTTTGTGCAGTAAAACCTAACAGTATTATGACATTCACAGCTAAAATGTCAGACGGAAATACAAATTTAAAAAAAAATCTTATTTTCTCAAATTTTTTTAAAATTTTATTCATAATGAATTATGTTCCATATATGAATAGTTAATGATAAATTAAAGCCCTGTTTCTCCTGAACAAAATGATATATAATAAGTGTGGGTGCATATAATATGAAAGAGGGGAACTACGGGTGAACAGACAAATAGCGCAAATTCCAGTTTTTGTTTACGTTTTGTTTTGATCAGAACGTGCACTATTGACTCCGTCCTGAAGGGGTTAAAGAGCAATTTACATGTTGTGATATGTTTACACAAGATGCATTTTCATATAAATAATTGAAAGTACATCCTGAGCTTATAGTAAATTAGCAGATTTCTAAAAATACATGCAGACATATAGGATGCTGTGAGTTCACGGTTCATGAAACATAGTTTCTGCAACATTGACTTCTTTAATCTCGACCACTGAGATTAAACAATTTCAGCAAATATCCTTTTAATATCCTTATATTATCAGAGCTGTACTGGACGAGCTAGATAAAAATTAAAAACTAAAATAGCAAATGCCAATAATCATATCAACATCAAGTTGCTTACTCACCCTCGACACTTAAAAGCTATCAAAATACGCATAGACCATTTAAATTCCAATTAATGTCTCAATGGCACATTTATGGCTGTTGTTATAACTTATCTTGCTGCTTTATGATAACAACTGCAGTGTCTGGATCTGTTAAGAAATGCCACATGTAGAGTTAAATTTTAACTTGTAAAAAAACAAAAACAACAGCATTCAGAAAGGGGAATATTTATTTATCTGGTAATTATACCATTGATGAAAACATAAAAAATTACCCATAGGGGGCATGGCCTGGCAGCCGACGAAGATGGCAGCCTAACAAGGGAGCTCCCGCGAATCCACACTAAATCCAGCACCGGCAAACAGCATCGCAACCGCTAAAAGGTACTCACATGCCCCACAAAGGTCCCAGAGCCACCCCACGCAAGAAAAAACAGGGGGGACCGCAAGAATCCTCTCCCACAGTGGCCGACATGTTCGCGGCCTCCAGATCCACACAGGCCGCACAAGATGGCCGCCGGGCAGGCACACGAGGCTCCCACTCCCCATCCTCCAACACAGATAGGGGACAGCCCGAACAGAGTGAGGATACCGCCGCACAAATCTCGAAACAGCTTGCGGAGGTGAGAACCTATCTGGCGGGAGAGATCACCCGTAGCGCCCGAGATATCAAGGCCGAGATTCAGGCCCTAGGCGCCCGCACCGCTGTACTGGAGCAGCGCGTGGAAACCATAGTGCAAGGCCATAACACAGTGATACAGCACTCCACGTCCCTAAACCTTTACATCAGCGACCTGGAAATGCAAGTGGAGGATTTATCAAACCGCACGAGGCGGAATAACCTCCGAGTCAGAGGATGGCCAGAAGCAACACAAGAGGGCCCCCTGGCACCAATCATGGAGGCATATTTCAGTAACCTCCTACCAGAAATCCCTAAGACCCAATGGACTATGGACCGGGCGCACAGAGCCCTGCGGGCCCGACGCTCGAACACAGATGTGCCACGAGACATCATTATATGCTTCCATCACTTCTCAACCAAAGAGGCCCTACTGCGGTATAATCGGCAACATGAACTCACATACAAAGGCAAATCCATCGCATTATACCAAGATCTGGCCCCGAGCACTTTGCAAAGAAGGAGAGAATGGAGGCCGCTGACAGATATATTGCGGCAACATGAAATCCGCTTCACCTGGGGACACCCATTCAAAATAGTGGCCTTCACAGCTGGAAGAACACTTGCCTACACACCGGGAGGAGACCCACACAAGTTCCTCAGGGACCTAGGAATCACGCCACCGCAAGACTTCGCCCTACCTGGGCCTGCCCGACCGGCCCTTACACCCCTCCCGAGAGAGTGGTACACGATCACAGCACAAGCGGACCGAGAGGACTGAGACCCGCAAACAGCCAGGCGCAACTCCAAAAGAGCGCTCACAAGACTTATTGCAGCAATTTTGGCGCTCTGAACGGTTAAGTTCTTCTGAGAGCAGACACCAGGACTCACACACCCCTTAAACCCCCGACAACCCTCTCCTCAATTTGTTTAAAACCTATGGATGGAACTGTCTTCAGTAAAACAAGGGGGAGAGAGAGGAAGGAGAGAGCGGACGACCTCACTGCATGCTGCACAGCGGCACTGACACCAACAGCACTGCAGACCACGAACACAGCCTGAATGGACTTAACGCAAGGGTGCTGCTTGCACTGGGAGTGATGCACTGAGACAGTTCAAATCCCATGTCATCACGACTTAATATATTACACCTTTAATACATTTCACTACTAAGGAGCCGGGATGGTCACCCGAGCACAAGAGGGAGGGGGGAGGAGGGGGGGGGGGGGTGACTCTCAGGTAAAGATTGCACACAGGTAGGGGGACACTCCTAGACATGCTGAAACACTCCCAACTACACCTTACTCCGCCATTCCATTAATGTGCCTAACACGCAGGGCAGGAATGTTTTCCTAATGCACTGACGAGAAACAATGATGGAGGGAGAACGGGAGGGCATACAGCAAGACACACAACAATCCAGTAAACCTTAACCACACCCTATATAGACTAACTCAGGAGGGTATGAACGTTAGAGCAAACACTCACAGGGGAGGTCCCACAGGCCCCAGGGGCGACAACACGAAGATGGTTGTGACTCACACCACAGTGGATTAACGCGGGGCAATCACCGACTGCGAGAGGTGACTTTTTCTACGCCACTCGGAGGGGGTGAACACCCCCATTCTCATCTGGCACAGGTTAAGACCAGAAGGTTAACAAATGTTTATGTTAATTGTTTATGTGAATATATGATGCAAATGTCCTTTCTTACTCAAGTTATTTTTCTTTTTCCTACTCTATTCTTTAAGACAAGTACCGATTCTTCATCCGCTCTCGCTGCCTGGATGCTGCCTGCGCCCCCGAGGAGGAGCCCCGTAAGCAACTCAGCGCACACCTCAGCCCACGGTTCCCGGAGGAAGGGGGACCCCGCCACACTCAATGCCCTGAATACATCTCCAAATGGCCCTTAAGGTACTATCGTTAAATGTCAAAGGCCTTAACTCCCCCAACAAGCGCAGATTGCTGGTGAGGGACTTAAAAGCCCAAAAAATTGACATAGCACTAATACAGGAGACACACCTCCCCAGGTCGGCGACCACTAGGTTGACGGACAGAAACTACACGACAGTTCACGAAGCACGAGCACTACGGAAACGGGCAGGAGTAGCAATTCTCCAACATAAAAACTGTCCCCTAAACATTACCACCATTCAAGCTGACCCAGAGGGGAGATTTATATACATAGGGGGCACACTCTACACCACTAAAATACACATCATTAATGTTTATGCTCCCAACGAGCCAGACCAACAGTTCTGGGCGAGCCTGGAAATGCTAGTGGCGGGAACAGGGGGAGGGGTCCTCCTGGTAGGGGGCGACTTCAATGCTGTACCCAGCCCAGCAGCTGACAGAAGCACGAAACCAGGCACCGTCAGATCACAGGGCAGAGGGAGCCAGGACAAGCAATTACACACATTCCTGACACACACAGGCCTCCTTGACGCCTGGCGGCTGCAACACCCAACCACAACAGACTACACATTCTATTCAGCACCACACAACACCTACTCCAGAATAGACCACATATTTCTCAACGGAGCAGGGATGGCCAAAACAATCCACACGGAAATTAACAACATCACATGGTCAGATCACGCAGACATCACACTCACACTCAGCAATCTGTGCTACAAATCCAACTGGTCGTGGAGGCTCAACAATAGCCTCTTAAGGGATGACACAACACGAACAACCATCCAACACGCCATCACAGAATACTTTGACATAAACACAACCCCCGAGGTTAGCCCCACCACGGTATGGGCAGCACATAAAACAGTAATACGTGGACACTTCATAAAACTGGCCACACAGAAAAAGAGGGCCAAAACGAAACAGCTACTTGACTTACAATCCGCTCTACGCAAAAAGGAACAACAACACAAAACAAACCCAACAGACCCACTCCTCAGGGAACTCAATGACATCAGACACTCAATCAGGGACATCACTCTGGAGACGGTCTCACGGTCCATTCTATGGTCATAACGACTTTTCTATGAAAAGGCCAATAAGACAGATACACTCCTAGCAAGAGTCCTCCGCCCGAGACCGCAAGGCAAAATCATAACAAAAATACGCACAACAACAAACACACTAGTCAAAACTCCTGAAACTATAAACGAAGTGTTTACATCCTACTTCTCCGACCTATACAACCACTCCCCCCAACTCAAGACCACCAACACGACATATATGGCAAACGTGCGCCGCTTCCTCTCCGAACTCACTATTCCAAGGGTGAGCGGAGCCGAAGCCGACGACCTGCAGGCACCAATCACACAGGTGGAGGTAGAGGCAGCAATAGCATCCCTAAAAGGCAACAAAGCACCAGGACCAGACGGCTATGACATTAGTTACTACAAACAATTCAAAGACGTATTGGCCCCACCCCTCACAACCCTTAGCAACCACTTTCTGCAGGGAGGGACACCCGATGGCGACATGGCAATGGCAAACGTTGTCCTTCTGCCAAAACCAGGGAAGGACGAGACACTGGCCCCGAGCTACAGGCCCATCTCATTAATCAACACCGACCTTAAAATATTCGCTAAAATCCTGGCATCCAGACTGACCCCCCTACTCCCGCGCCTGATCCACCCGGACCAGGTGGGCTTTATGCCAGGCCGCCAACTATATGAAAACACACGCAGGGGAGTTAGCACGATCTGGCACATGGGGGCTTCCAAGGCGCCTTCTCTGGCACTCTCTTTAGATGCGGAGAAGGCGTTTGACAGAGTGCTATGGCCTTATTTATTTGAACTACTCCAATTTCAAGGGTTCCCAGAGGCCTTTGTCACAGCAATACAAGCACTATACACAGACTTAAAAGCGCAAATACTCATCTCAGGGGCCCGCAAGAGACCCTTCACGCTAGGGAACGGCACCAGACAGGGTTGCCCACTGTCCCCATTACTCTTTGCTCTGACCTTAGAACCACTATTACAAGCCATTAGACAGCACCCAAACATACAGGGCATCGTAATAAGAGACACACCATTCACAGTATCAGCCTATGCTGACGATGTCATGATAACGCTTCAGGAACCCATGCAGTCTCTCCGACACCTCACACAAGTACTGGAGCGCTTTGGGACGATTGCGGGGTACAAAATAAACTACTCCAAATCCGTGGCCATGCCCTTCCACTTAGAACCCACGGACGCAGCCCGCATACACGACATGTATCACTTCAAGATAGCCACTGACGAGTTCATGTATCTAGGGATACGACTGACAGCAAACACCTCCTCATTGTTTACCCGCAACTATACACCTCTATTCCGAACTCTCCTTAAGGAACTAGAACAGTGGACAGACAGACCCATCTCATGGATGGGAAGAGTAAACTCTATAAAAATGAACGTATTACCGAGGATCTTATTCCTCTTTCAGGCTCTCCCGATACAGGTAACCAGAGGGGACCTGATAGGCATCCAAAGAGCGATAGTTGCCTTCATCTGGCATAATAAACGACCAAGGATAGCGCGCGCCCTCATGTATAGACCGAAACCTAGGGGGGGACTGGGACTGCCCAACATATACGCCTACTACCTAGCTTCACAACTGACACAGATAATACAGTGGCACGCACCACCAGGAAAACGAAGATGGGTGGACCTGGAGTCGCTGATGACAGGTCAGGACCTCCCACAATTTTTCATATGGGCGCCCAAATCCCAAAGAGCCATGCTAAGAACCGCGAACCCAGCCATACTCAACTCCATTCAGATATGGGACCAAACTAAAACGAAGTACACCCTCAGTACCCAATTATCCCCCATGACACCGATCCTTAGAAACAGGGCCTTCCCCCCGGGAATGAGGGCAGGTGACTACAAGGGGATAGAAGCCACAGGGCTCCAAAGATATACCCACCTATATATAAACCAACAAGTGGTCACTTATGAACACCTAGCCACCAAAGCCACCTTACATACCAAAGACTACTTTAGATACATGCAAATCAGAGACTTTGCACACAAACCCGACGTACGGAAAGCAGCCCTAACACCATTAACTTTCTACGAAAAACTATGCTACAATGAGACAACACAAACCAAACTCATCACGCTAATGTACAACCATCTCATAGGGGCCCCAGACGGAGAAGACGCACTGCGTTATACCAAACAGTGGGAAACCGACCTGGGGGAGACACTAGAGGGCACGGAGTGGCAGGAGATATGGGAAGCATGTACCAAAACCACAATCTGTATAACACTTCAAGAGCAATCCTATAAAACACTATTTAGGTGGTACATGACACCGGTAAAACAGAAGCACATGGGATTGAACCCCACAGATGACTGCTGGCATGGATGTGGGGGGAAAGGAACATATATTCATATGTGGTGGGAATGCCCAGAGGTAGCAAACTACTGGCGCAATATAGTAGAACTTAGCTCCCAAATCCTACAACGACGACTGGGAATGGACCCTTGGGCGTGCCTACTCTCGAGACCCACTGAAGGCCTCCCCAGGCATGAACAAAGGCTACTCAATATGCTCTACCTGGCGGCCCGCAGGGCCTTGGCACAAAAGTGGTCTTGTCCAGACCTCCCGAGTATATCCCTGGTCAAAACTAAAATGCGAGATAACTATATAATGGATAAATTAACCGCCCAGGTACGAAACTCAATGCCTAAGTTCCAAAAAGTATGGGACCTATGGGAACAATACGACACCTAAGGGAGCAACCCGGGGAGCAGGGCAGCATCCACGCAGCTCAAAAAGCGGAAACCTAAAAACACGATTACTACCAATTATCACCCCATCACCCGGACGGGTGGCAGCGGCACCACCACCGGACGTGTGAGGGATCAAACTCGAAAAACACAAAGAAAACGCAACCTCAGCAACAACGGATATCTATGTACTTGTCTCTTACTACTTACCTTTTACTTTCCTTTTAACTTTCTTTTATTGAATGCAAGCTCTAGTAACTCATAAACTGACAAATGAGGGAATAAATCACAACACCTACTAGCAGTAGCAACTAACGGGAAGCAGGTAAACGGTCACACACCCTCCGGGGCCAGGGACCGAAACACTATCTCCCAACCCTACCCTCTAGCTACATGCTATTGTACATAGTTGATTTTGCTTGCCAACAAAATAGAAAATAACAGACGAATATGTATACAGGAAAAGCAACGTATAAAATATGTATAATGTAACTTTTACCGCTGACACTCTGTAAAACTATACCAGCAAATGTGATATCAAATGCATAAATGTAAAAGCTTATACGGTAAATCTCAAAATCGTCTGCTCAAAAATAAAGAATTTAAAAAAAAAAAAAAATTACCCATAATTGTGTTAAAGGAAAACTCCAGTGCCAGGAAAACAATCAGTTTTCATGGCACTGCAGATTCCCTCTCCCTCCCACCCCCCAATCCCCAGTTGCTGAAGGGGTGGAAACCCCTTCAGTCCCTTACCTGAGGCAGCGACGATGTCCCTCGTCTCTGCCTCCTCCTCTGTGCCGTTCCTCCTTCTGACTCCGTCGGCCGGTGGTCGAGACTGATCCCGCCCACTGGCCGAGGAGACCTAATGCGCATGCGCGACAATGCTGCGCATGTGCATTAGGTCTCCCCATAGGAAAGCATTGAAAAAGATTTTGAATGCTTTCCTATGGGGAATTGAGCGACGCTGGAGGTCCTCACACAGCGTGAGGACGTCCAGCGACGCTCTAGCACAGATAATATGTGCTATAAGTCAGGAAGTTCCCTCTAGTGGCTGTCTAGTAGACAGCCACTAGAGGTGGAGTTAACCCTGCAAGGTAATTATTGCAGTTTATAAAAAACTGCAATAATTACACCTGCAGGGTTAAGAGTAGTGGCAGAAGTGGTCTGGGTGCCTGGAGTGTCCCTTTAACTTTTTTGTGATGCTCAGTTTATTTTAAAAACATGTTAAAGATTTAGCAGTTGGCGTCACAATCCAAATTAATCCTGGCATATCCAGGGCATATATCATTATATTTGAGGGGGAGAAACAGAAATTGTGCTTTTCTTGCTACCCCTTGCTCTATGCTAACTGTATGGTGAATGGCAGGTACAAAGGTCTTCTTTTTTTTACATGACAGGAAAAGTAGAGATTATAGCAATGCTTCGCAGGTAGCCAAAATTAATGTGCACTCAGTTTCAGGAGAGAGGTAAATACATTGGTACAGATTTATACATTTCATTTTCCAGGCCTTACAAACACATAGTTGTTAAAAATTGGGGATAAGTCAGCATTGAATTCTAAATCGTGGGAAGTGCCAGTTTTTTTTAAGGTACCCAACCATTAAAAAGAATCCTGTGATTGTATTATTATTTATAAGGCGCCTACAAATTTCACAGCGTTTTACAAAAGGTGGACTAACAGAGACGTATTTGCAACAAACCAAGTTGGACGCAAAGGGAAAGAGGGTGCTCCAATGAGCTTACATGCTAGAGGGAGTGGGGTATAATACCACAAAAGATAAGGGTAAGGGGGGCGGAGCTTCATCTCTCATGGAGACAGACGTGTGAGTCGTTTGCTCTCTCACCCCCGAGCTAACAATCTGCTTTAATCTGCACCTTTATCAGCCCATCGAGCCAAACAAACCCCACCATCTTGTGGA
This sequence comes from Pelobates fuscus, assembly GCF_036172605.1. Taxonomy (NCBI): domain Eukaryota; kingdom Metazoa; phylum Chordata; class Amphibia; order Anura; family Pelobatidae; genus Pelobates; species Pelobates fuscus. The sequence goes on along the minus strand of NC_086320.1, from coordinate 209,016,622 downwards.
GATTGTCCCCAGCAACCCTTACAATAATGGGAGATGGGAGAATCACCATACTATTGTGCTCTCTCTATTAGAGGTGGGAGAGACACATTTTAATTTAAATGCTCACACGTGCACCTCTCCTTCAATGTTTGATTACTGTATTGTCATTGTAACCTAAATTTATATATCTGCATGCAATGTACTGTATTATCGAGGTATGCTTATAAACCTGGGCCCGTAAGTAAACCTCACATACCGTGCCCACATCTATACCCGCCTCCATGACCACCCCGCAACCCCTCTATCAGGCTTGCAACTACAACACCAAATACCTCAACCATCTCACTACCTCCATAAGCTGCAATAGCTATCGCATCACTGTGATACGGTCAATGCTACGCCCGGGGGGGGAGGACTCCCTCCGGAAGAGGCTCACGCCTTCCGAGACCTACTCCCACACCCACACTACAACTCCCCACCCACACTGCCTTTCCACCTACAGGTCGAGGGGTACCTATACCCCACCAATTGGAAGGGGTACTCACTGCCCACCCATAACCTGGAATCGCTGGTTTAAGATGAGGTACACACTCTAACTTTTTCACTCCCCCGCTCCCTTTTTTTTTCTTTTTCTTTTTTCTTCTTCTTTCTTCTCTCTCTTCTCTCTCTTCTGTCCCCTCTCAATCCTCAAACCACCCCTCACTGGACCAGGGGCTCCAACATAGAAAACACTTGCCCACACGGATTGACCCGCTTGCTTCAACGATTGATTACAGCCCCACACCTGACATCCACCATGCCCAATACCATAACAAGCCTGTCCATAAATTGCAAGGGCCTTAAACACCCTTCTAAACGCCACCTATTTATAAGGTGGGTGAACAGATCCCACAAAGAAATCATTCCAGCTCAGGAAACCCACTTTTCCCAAGCCAAGCCACTCCCTCTCATGAGCCGACACTTTAACAAATACTTCCTAGCAAATTCCCCCATGGGTAAAAAATGTGGAGTGGCAATTCTGATAAGCAAATCTTGCCCAATGTCCATTCACCCCACAACTGGCGACTCCCAAGGGTGATATATCACTATAATAGGTAATATTGGCGCACACAAATATACATTTACCTCCATATACGCACCCAATACCCCAACCAGCGACTTCTGGCAGGCCCTTAGAACACACCTAGCACTCTTTCCCTCCCACCATCTATTGGTGGGTGGAGATTTCAATGTGACACCGCCCCTAGAGCTAGACAGACACCACCCAAATCCCGCTCCCTGCTCTCAACCCCCATCGGCGAAATCAGACAGGCTGTTTCACTCCTTCGTTTCCCAAACACATTGATTAGACGCTTGGAGACTTCAACATCCGACCACACGTGACTTCACTTTCTACTTCAACCCCCACTAATCGCATAAACGTATTGATCTCTTTTTGGTCTCCACTCAACTTATGGGAATGGTCACAACAACATCTATAGGCTCCATCACCTGGTCCGACCATGCATAAATCTCGCTTACCCTCTCAATTCCGAACACATCCTGACCATCGTCGTGGCGCCTGAACCCAACCCTCATTCACAATCCCCTTCTCAAGGAATCTACTCAAAAAGCTATTAAGGAATACTTCACATTGAACAAGAACTCCGTCTCCTCACAAGGCATTCTATGGGCAGCACACAAAACAGTCCTTAGGAGAACGATAATTGCCATAGCCCACAAAAAAGAAACACTTGCCAACCTGGAACACACGCTGGCAAAACTCCATAGCCTAACCCCTGACTTAAACATGAAAATCACAAAGTGTCAAAAGACCATCAAAGACTTCATGACCAATAACTCCATAAAAGCCTTACAATGGATGAAACAACTTTTCTATGAAAAGTCAAATAAAGCAGACAAAACAATGTAAACATGTATACAGAATCACAGACCCAGAGGAAAAAATTAGAGTCAAACCAGACCAAATAGCTACAGTCTTCTGGAGATTCCTACACCTCTCTTTATGACCATAACCCTCAAGCTCGTGACAACCTCACTACAATCGCAGACCTAACAGAGCGATACCTCAATTCTATCAACCTACCCGCCCTAAAACCCCAAATGGCCTCTACACTCTCCGTTCATTCGTATGCTCCGGAATGGCTAAGGCTTTGTGAAATTAGCCCGCAGCCTGGAGCGCTGATTCGTACATTCCCAAGAATCAAAATGCCGCCTGAAAGTAAATCGAGCGGTTCTTCAGTCACAAACCTAAACATAGGTCGAGACTAGATGAAGGGTACAACAACATTTTATTATGCAACACACGGCTTTTATGCATAACCCCTTGCAAGGAGTCTTCTACCAAACCAACCAGGGGTTTCTATCCCAGGATCCCCTGTACCTGGGAGCCAAGGACAGGAAAAGGAACCTAGTCTCTTTGTCTCCCAGGTACAGAATGCCTGCCCCACATGTTAGGGGTCTTCCACACCAAACGACAGAGGTCTTCATCCCAGGATCCTCTGTGCCTGGGAGCCAAGGTGCGGGAAAAGGGACTGTCTCTTTGTCTCCCAGGCACAGAAAAGCCATCCAAAATAGCCCCAATCTCAGGAACCCTCACAAAGGTACATTTCCCCAACCAGTCTCCATTTGTGAGGTTCCTGTGCGAAAACCATGCAAGGGCAGCATATATGCGCCTTCTGGTTGTCATTCATCTATGTGAAATGGCAGCCACCCAGGAGAGCACACATTAATTACATCCCTTTGGATTTTGCACTTATGTTACTGGTGCAAACATTCTAATTAATTGGTGTGAACATTCTAATGGGGCACCGGGGTGGTCCTCGTTCGGGAGACAAATGGGTTCCGTTTGTATGAACGCTCCCAAACGGGGAAACAGAGCATAACACACAAAAAGCCAGGGGAAACACAATAATACAAGGGGAAAATACACGAATGAACAGGGGTTCTGCCACAGGCAACAAGTATGTAGTTTTGTCACACACTGTAAGGACTGAAGGAGGGGGGGTGTTTCAGGAGGACAGGAAAAGGAATGTCACTGCAGCATTCATTATAGACTGTAGCAGGACAAACTGGGAATGTGTTAGACCACTGAGACGCAGATTGCAGTAGTCAAATCAGAAGAAGGTTGTAGCATGGACGAGCAGCTTAGCTGCATCTCATGTTAGATAGGGGAGGATGCAAGCTTTGTTTTTGATATGGAAGAAGAGGGATTTGGAAATTTACTGTACATGAGGGATGAAAGAGAAATTAGAATAAAAAAATGTTTTTTTTCACTGTAAGAGATTGAATAGCAGTTAGTTGTCTGCCAGCTTCTGTGTCAGGCTCACAGTGGATACTGTGCCCACTTGCCCAGTGCCACGACTCATATCTGGTATCACAATAGCTTAAGCTTGACATTTAAAAAGAAAAACATTTTTTTTCACTGTAATAGATTGAATAGCAGTTAGTTGTCTGCAAGCGTCTGGGTGTCAGGCCTTCAGCGTGTGCTCTGCAGACCTCTGCCAGTGTACTTTGCCACTCATATTTGGTGTCACAATAGCGTGCATTTAAAACCCCAAATTTTTTTTTTACTGTTATAGATTGAATAGCAGTTAGTTGTCTTCAAGCGGGTGTGTCAGGCCTACAGCGTGTACTCTGCAGACCTCTGCCAGTGTACTTTGCCACTCATATCTGGTGTCACAATAGCGTGCATTTAAAACCCCAATTTTTTTTTTCACTGTTATAGATTGAATAGCAGTTAGTTGTCTTCAAGCAGGTGTGTCAGGCCTACAACGTGTATTCTGCAGACCTCTGCCATTGCACATTGCCACTCATATCTGGTGTCACAATAGCGTGCATTTAAAACCCCAAATTAGTTTTCACTGTTATAGATTGAATAGCAGTTAGTTGTCTTCAAGCGGGTGTGTCAGGCCTTCAGCGTGTGCTCAACAGACCTCTGCCAGTGTACTTTGCCACTCATATCTGGTGTCTCTATAGCATGCTTTTAAAAAGAAAAAAAGTTTTTCAGTGTAAGCTAATAGCAGTCAGTGTCCTTAAAGCGGGTGTCAGGCCTTCAGCGTGTGCTCTGCCAACCTCAGCAAGTGTAATTTGCCACTCATATCTGGTGTCTGTATAGCGTGCTTTTACAAAGAAAAAAAGTTTTTCAGTGTAAGCTAATAGCAGTCAGTGTCCTTAAAGCAGGTGTTAGGCCTTCAGCGTTTGCTCTGCAGACCTCTGCCATTGCACATTGCCACTCAGATCTGGTGTCACAATAGCGTGCATTCAAAAACAAAAAACTTTTGGCACTGTTATAGATTGAATAGCAGTTAGTTGTCTTCAAGCGGTGTGTCAGGCCTTCAGCGTGTGCTCTGCAGACCTCTGCCATTGCACATCGCCACTCATATCTGGTGTCACAATAGCGTGCATTTAAAACCCAAAAAACGTTTTCACTGTTATAGATTGAATAGCAGTTAGTTGTCTCCAAGCGTCTGTGTGTCAGGCCTACAACGTGTACTCTGCAGACCTCTGCCAGTGTACTTTGCCACTCATATCTGGTGTCACAATAGCGTGCATTTAAAACCAAAAAACTTTTTTCACTGTTATAGATTGAATAACAGTTAGTTGTCTTCAAGCGGGTGCTCTGCAGACCTCTGCCAGTGTACTTTGCCACTCATATCTGGTGTCACAATTGCGTGCATTTAAAACCAAAAAACTTTTTTCACCTTTATAGATTGAATAGCAGTTAGTTGTCTTCAAGCAGGTGTGTCAGGCCTTCAGCGTGTGCTCTACAGACCTCTGCCAGTCTACTTTGCCACTCATATCTGGTGTCACAATAGCGTGCATTTAAAACCCCAAATTAGTTTTCACTGTTATAGATTGAATAGCAGTTAGTTGTCTTCAAGCGGGTGTGTCAGGCCTACAGCGTGTACTCTGCAGACCTCTGCCATTGCACATTGCCACTCATATCTGGTGTCACAATAGCGTGCATTTAAAACCAAAAAACTTTTTTCACCTTTATAGATTGAATAGCAGTTAGTTGTCTTCAAGCGGGTGTGTCAGGCCTTCAGCGTGTGCTCTACAGACCTCTGCCAGTGTACTTTGCCAATCATATCTGGTGTCACAATAGCGTGCATTTAAAACCCAAAATTTGTTTTCACTGTTATAGATTGAATAGCAGTTAGTTGTCTTCAAGCGGGTGTGTCAGGCCTTCAGCGTGTGCTCTGCAGACCTCTGCCAGTGTACTTTGCCACTCATATCTGGTGTCACAATAGTGTACATTTAAAACCCAATTTTTTTTTCACTGTTATAGATTGAATAGCAGTTAGTTGTCTTCAAGCGGGTGTGTCAGGCCTTCAGCGTGTGCTCTGCAGACCTCTGCCAGTGTACTTTGCCACTCATATCTGGTGTCACAATAGCGTGCATTTAAAAACCCAAATTTTTTTTTCACTGTTATAGATTGAATAGCAGTTAGTTGTCTTCAAGCGGGTGTGTCAGGCCTACAGCGTGTACTCTGCAGACCTCTGCCAGTGTACTTTGCCACTCATATCTGGTGTCCCAATAGCGTGCATTTAAAACCCCAAATTTTTTTTCACTGTTATAGATTGAATAGCAGTTAGTTGTCTCCAAGCGTCTGTGTGTCAGGCCTACAACGTGTACTCTGCAGACCTCTGCCAGTGTACTTTGCCACTCATATCTGGTGTCACAATAGCGTGCATTTAAAACCAAAAAACTTTTTTCACTGTTATAGATTGAATAACAGTTAGTTGTCTTCAAGCGGGTGCTCTGCAGACCTCTGCCAGTGTACTTTGCCACTCATATCTGGTGTCACAATAGCGTGCATTTAAAACCCCAAATTTTTTTCACTGTTATAGATTGAATAGCAGTTAGTTGTCTTCAAGCGGGTGTGTCAGGCCTACAGCGTGTACTCTGCAGACCTCTGCCATTGCACATTGCCACTCATATCTGGTGTCACAATAGCGTGCATTTAAAACCAAAAAACTTTTTTCACCTTTATAGATTGAATAGCAGTTAGTTGTCTTCAAGCAGGTGTGTCAGGCCTTCAGCGTGTGCTCTACAGACCTCTGCCAGTCTACTTTGCCACTCATATCTGGTGTCACAATAGCGTGCATTTAAAACCCAAAATTAGTTTTCCCTGTTATAGATTGAATAGCAGTTAGTTGTCTTCAAGCGGGTGTGTCAGGCCTTCAGCGTGTGCTCTGCAGACCTCTTCCAGTGTACTTTGCCACTCATATCTGGTGTCACAATAGCGTGCATTTAAAAACCTCAATTTTTTTTTCACTGTTATAGATTGAATAGCAGTTAGTTGTCTTCAAGCGGGTGTGTCAGGCCTACAGCGTGTACTCTGCAGACCTCTGCCAGTGTACTTTGCCACTCATATCTGGTGTCCCAATAGCGTGCATTTAAAACCCCAAATTTTTTTCACTGTTATAGATTGAATAGCAGTTAGTTGTCTTCAAGCGGGTGTGTCAGGCCTTCAGCGTGTGCTCTGCAGACCTCTGCCAGTGTACTTTGCCACTCATATCTGGTGTCACAATAGCGTGCATTTAAAACCCCACATTTTTTTCACTGTTATAGATTGAATAGCAGTTAGTTGTCTTCAAGCGGGTTTGTCAGGCCTACAGCGTGTATTCTGCAGACCTCTGCCATTGCACATTGCCACTCATATCTGGTGTCACAATAGCGTGCATTTAAAACCAAAAAAAACTTTTTTCACTGTTATAGATTGAATAGCAGTTAGTTGTCTTCAAGTGGGTGTGTCAGGCCTTCAGCGTGTGCTCTACAGACCTCTGCCAGTGTACTTTGCCACTCATATCTGGTGTCACAATAGCATGCATTTAAAACCAAAAAACTTTTTTCACTGTTATAGATTGAATAACAGTTAGTTGTCTTCAAGCGGGTGCTCTGCAGACCTCTGCCAGTGTACTTTGCCACTCATATCTGGTGTCACAATAGCGTGCATTTAAAACCCCAAATTTTTTTTCACTGTTATAGATTGAATAGCAGTTAGTTGTCTTCAAGCGGGTGTGTCAGGCCTACAGCGTGTACTCTGCAGACCTCTGCCATTGCACATTGCCACTCAAATCTGGTGTCACAATAGCGTGCATTTAAAACCAAAAAACTTTTTTCACCTTTATAGATTGAATAGCAGTTAGTTGTCTTCAAGCAGGTGTGTCAGGCCTTCAGCGTGTGCTCTACAGACCTCTGCCAGTCTACTTTGCCACTCATATCTGGTGTCACAATAGCGTGCATTTAAAACCCAAAATTAGTTTTCACTGTTATAGATTGAATAGCAGCTAGTTGTCTTTAAGCGGGTGTGTCAGGCCTTCAGCCTGTGCTCTGCAGACCTCTGCTAGTGTACTTTGCCACTCATATCTGGTGTCACAATAGTGTGCATTTAAAACCCCAAATTTTTTTTCACTGTTATAGATTGAATAGCAGTTAGTTGTCTTCAAGCGGGTGTTTCAGGCCTACAGCGTGTACTCTGCAGACCTCTGCCATTGCACATTGCCACTCATATCTGGTGTCACAATAGCGTGCATTTAAAACCCAAAAACTTTTTTCACTGTTATAGATTTAATAGCAGTTGTCTTCAAGCGGTTGTGTCAGGCCTTCAGCGTGTGCTGTGCAGACCTCTGCCAGTGTACTTTGCCACTCATATCTGGTGTCACAATAGTGTACATTTAAAACCCAATTTTTTTTTCACTGTTATAGATTGAATAGCAGTTAGTTGTCTTCAAGCGGGTGTGTCAGGCCTTCAGCGTGTGCTCTGCAGACCTCTGCCAGTGTACTTTGCCACTCATATCTGGTGTCACAATAGCGTGCATTTAAAAACCCCAATTTTTTTTCCACTGTTATAGATTGAATAGCAGTTAGTTGTCTTCAAGAGGGTGTGTCAGGCCTTCAGCGTGTGCTCTGCAGACCTCTGCCAGTGTACTTTGCCACTCATATCTGGTGTCACAATAGCGTGCATTTAAAACCCCACATTTTTTTCACTGTTATAGATTGAATAGCAGTTAGTTGTCTTCAAGCGGGTTTGTCAGGCCTACAGCGTGTATTCTGCAGACCTCTGCCATTGAACATTGCCACTCATATCTGGTGTCACAATAGCGTGCATTTAAAACCCAAAAAAACTTTTTTCACTGTTATAGATTGAATAGCAGTTAGTTGTCTTCAAGTGGGTGTGTCAGGCCTTCAGCGTGTGCTCTACAGACCTCTGCCAGTGTACTTTGCCACTCATATCTGGTGTCACAATAGCGTGCATTTAAAACCCAACATTTGTTTTCACTGTTATAGATTGAATAGCAGTTAGTTGTCTTCAAGCGGGTGTGTCAGGCCTACAGCGTGTACTCTGCAGACCTCTGCCATTGCACATTGCCACTCATATCTGGTGTCACAATAGCGTGCATTTAAAACCAAAAAACTTTTTTCACCTTTATAGATTGAATAGCAGTTAGTTGTCTTCAAGCGGGTGTGTCAGGCCTTCAGCGTGTGCTCTACAGACCTCTGCCAGTGTACTTTGCCAATCATATCTGGTGTCACAATAGCGTGCATTTAAAACCCAAAATTTGTTTTCACTGTTATAGATTGAATAGCAGTTAGTTGTCTTCAAGCGGGTGTGTCAGGCCTTCAGCGTGTGCTCTGCAGACCTCTGCCAGTGTACTTTGCCACTCATATCTGGTGTCACAATAGTGTACATTTAAAACCCAATTTTTTTTTCACTGTTATAGATTGAATAGCAGTTAGTTGTCTTCAAGCGGGTGTGTCAGGCCTTCAGCGTGTGCTCTGCAGACCTCTGCCAGTGTACTTTGCCACTCATATCTGGTGTCACAATAGCGTGCATTTAAAAACCCCAATTTTTTTTTCACTGTTATAGATTGAATAGCAGTTACTTGTCTTCAAGCGGGTGTGTCAGGCCTACAGCGTGTACTCTGCAGACCTCTGCCAGTGTACTTTGCCACTCATATCTGGTGTCCCAATAGCGTGCATTTAAAACCCCAAATTTTTTTTCACTGTTATAGATTGAATAGCAGTTAGTTGTCTCCAAGCGTCTGTGTGTCAGGCCTACAACGTGTACTCTGCAGACCTCTGCCAGTGTACTTTGCCACTCATATCTGGTGTCACAATAGCGTGCATTTAAAACCAAAAAACTTTTTTCACTGTTATAGATTGAATAACAGTTAGTTGTCTTCAAGCGGGTGCTCTGCAGACCTCTGCCAGTGTACTTTGCCACTCATATCTGGTGTCACAATAGCGTGCATTTAAAACCCCAATTTTTTTTTCACTGTTATAGATTGAATAGCAGTTAGTTGTCTTCAAGCGGGTGTGTCAGGCCTACAGCGTGTACTCTGCAGACCTCTGCCATTGCACATTGCCACTCATATCTGGTGTCACAATAGCGTGCATTTAAAACCAAAAAACTTTTTTCACCTTTATAGATTGAATAGCAGTTAGTTGTCTTCAAGCAGGTGTGTCAGGCCTTCAGCGTGTGCTCTACAGACCTCTGCCAGTCTACTTTGCCACTCATATCTGGTGTCACAATAGCGTGCATTTAAAACCCCAAATTAGTTTTCACTGTTATAGATTGAATAGCAGTTAGTTGTCTTCAAGCGGGTGTGTCAGGCCTTCAGCGTGTGCTCTGCAGACCTCTGCCAGTGTACTTTGCCACTCATATCTGGTGTCACAATAGTGTGCATTTAAAACCCCAAATTTTTTTTCACTGTTATAGATTGAATAGCAGTTAGTTGTCTTCAAGCGGGTGTTTCAGGCCTACAGCGTGTACTCTGCAGACCTCTGCCATTGCACATTGCCACTCATATCTGGTGTCACAATAGCGTGCATTTAAAACCCAAAAACTTTTTTCACGGTTATAGATTGAATAGCAGTTGTCTTCAAGCGGGTGTGTCAGGCCTTCAGCGTGTGCTCTGCAGACCTCTGCCAGTGTACTTTGCCACTCATATCTGGTGTCACAATAGTGTACATTTAAAAACCAATTTTTTTTTCACTGTTATAGATTGAATAGCAGTCTTCAAGCGGGTGTGTCAGGCCTTCAGCGTGTGCTCTGCAGACCTCTGCCAGTGTACTTTGCCACTCATATCTGGTGTCACAATAGCGTGCATTTAAAACCCCCACATTTTTTTCACTGTTATAGATTGAATAGCCGTTAGTTGTCTTCAAGCGGGTTTGTAAGGCCTACAGCGTGTATTCTGCAGACCTCTGCCATTGCACATTGCCACTCATATCTGGTGTCACAATAGCGTGCATTTAAAACCCAAAAAAACTTTTTTCACTGTTATAGATTGAATAGCAGTTAGTTGTCTTCAAGTGGGTGTGTCAGGCCTTCAGCGTGTGCTCTACAGACCTCTGCCAGTGTACTTTGCCACTCATATCTGGTGTCACAATAGCGTGCATTTAAAACCCAAAATTTGTTTTCACTGTTATAGATTGAATAGCAGTTAGTTGTCTTCAAGCGGGTGTGTCAGGCCTTCAGCGTGTGCTCTGCAGACCACTGCCAGTGTACTTTGCCACTCATATCTGGTGTCACAATAGCGTGCATTTAAAACCCCAAATTTTTTTTCACTGTTATAGATTGAATAGCAGTTAGTTGTCTTCAAGCGGGTGTGTCAGGCCTACAGCGTGTACTCTGCAGACCTCTGCCATTGCACATTGCCACTCATATCTGGTGTCACAATAGCGTGCATTTAAAACCCAAAAACTTTTTTCACTGTTATAGATTGAATAGCAGTTAGTTGTCTTCAAGCGGGTGTGTCAGGCCTTCAGCGTGTGCTCTGCAGACCTCTGCCAGTGTACTTTGCCACTCATATCTGGTGTCACAATAGTGTGCATTTAAAACCCCAAATTTTTTTTCACTGTTATAGATTGAATAGCAGTTAGTTGTCTTCAAGCGGGTGTTTCAGGCCTACAGCGTGTACTCTGCAGACCTCTGCCATTGCACATTGCCACTCATATCTGGTGTCACAATAGTGTGCATTTAAAACCCAAAAACTTTTTTCACTGTTATAGATTGAATAGCAGTTGTCTTCAAGCGGGTGTGTCAGGCCTTCAGCGTGTGCTCTGCAGACCTCTGCCATTGTACTTTGCCACTCATATCTGGTGTCACAATAGTGTACATTTAAAACCCAATTTTTTTTTCACTGTTATAGATTGAATAGCAGTTAGTTGTCTTCAAGCGGGTGTGTCAGGCCTTCAGCGTGTGCTCTGCAGACCTCTGCCAGTGTACTTTGCCACTCATATCTGGTGTCACAATAGCGTGCATTTAAAACCCCACATTTTTTTCACTGTTATAGATTGAATAGCAGTTAGTTGTCTTCAAGCGGGTTTGTCAGGCCTACAGCGTGTATTCTGCAGACCTCTGCCATTGCACATTGCCACTCATATCTGGTGTCACAATAGCGTGCATTTAAAACCAAAAAAACCTTTTTTCACTGTTATAGATTGAATAGCAGTTAGTTGTCTCCAAGCGTCTGTGTGTCAGGCCTACAATGTGTACTCTGCAGACCTCTGCCAGTGTACTTTGCCACTCATATCTGGTGTCACAATAGCGTGCATTTAAAACCAAAAAACTTTTTTCACTGTTATAGATTGAATAGCAGTTAGTTGTCTTCAAGTGGGTGTGTCAGGCCTTCAGCGTGTGCTCTACAGACCTCTGCCAGTGTACTTTGCCACTCATATCTGGTGTCACAATAGCGTGCATTTAAAACCCAAAATTTGTTTTCACTGTTATAGATTGAATAGCAGTTAGTTGTCTTCAAGCGGGTGTGTCAGGCCTTCAGCGTGTGCTCTGCAGACCACTGCCAGTGTACTTTGCCACTCATATCTGGTGTCACAATAGCGTGCATTTAAAACCCCAAATTTTTTTTCACTGTTATAGATTGAATAGCAGTTAGTTGTCTTCAAGCGGGTGTGTCAGGCCTACAGCGTGTACTCTGCAGACCTCTGCCATTGCACATTGCCACTCATATCTGGTGTCACAATAGCGTGCATTTAAAACCCAAAAACTTTTTTCACTGTTATAGATTGAATAGCAGTTAGTTGTCTTCAAGCGGGTGTGTCAGGCCTTCAGCGTGTGCTCTGCAGACCTCTGCCAGTGTACTTTGCCACTCATATCTGGTGTCACAATAGTGTGCATTTAAAACCCCAAATTTTTTTTCACTGTTATAGATTGAATAGCAGTTAGTTGTCTTCAAGCGGGTGTTTCAGGCCTACAGCGTGTACTCTGCAGACCTCTGCCATTGCACATTGCCACTCATATCTGGTGTCACAATAGTGTGCATTTAAAACCCAAAAACTTTTTTCACTGTTATAGATTGAATAGCAGTTGTCTTCAAGCGGGTGTGTCAGGCCTTCAGCGTGTGCTCTGCAGACCTCTGCCAGTGTACTTTGCCACTCATATCTGGTGTCACAATAGTGTACATTTAAAACCCAATTTTTTTTTCACTGTTATAGATTGAATAGCAGTTAGTTGTCTTCAAGCGGGTGTGTCAGGCCTTCAGCGTGTGCTCTGCAGACCTCTGCCAGTGTACTTTGCCACTCATATCTGGTGTCACAATAGCGTGCATTTAAAACCCCACATTTTTTTCACTGTTATAGATTGAAGAGCAGTTAGTTGTCTTCAAGCGGGTTTGTCAGGCCTACAGCGTGTATTCTGCAGACCTCTGCCATTGCACATTGCCACTCATATCTGGTGTCACAATAGCGTGCATTTAAAACCAAAAAAACCTTTTTTCACTGTTATAGATTGAATAGCAGTTAGTTGTCTCCAAGCGTCTGTGTGTCAGGCCTACAATGTGTACTCTGCAGACCTCTGCCAGTGTACTTTGCCACTCATATCTGGTGTCACAATAGCGTGCATTTAAAACCAAAAAACTTTTTTCACTGTTATAGATTGAATAACAGTTAGTTGTCTTCAAGCGGGTGCTCTGCAGACCTCTGCCAGTGTACTTTGCCACTCATATCTGGTGTCACAATAGCGTGCATTTAAAACCCCAATTTTTTTTTCACTGTTATAGATTGAATAGCAGTTAGTTGTCTTCAAGCGGGTGTGTCAGGCCTACAGCGTGTACTCTGCAGACCTCTGCCATTGCACATTGCCACTCATATCTGGTGTCACAATAGCGTGCATTTAAAACCAAAAAACTTTTTTCACCTTTATAGATTGAATAGCAGTTAGTTGTCTTCAAGCGGGTGTGTCAGGCCTTCAGCGTGTGCTCTACAGACCTCTGCCAGTGTACTTTGCCAATCATATCTGGTGTCACAATAGCGTGCATTTAAAACCCAAAATTTGTTTTCACTGTTATAGATTGAAAAGCAGTTAGTTGTCTTCAAGCGGGTGTGTCAGGCCTTCAGCGTGTGCTCTGCAGACCTCTGCCAGTGTACTTTGCCACTCATATCTGGTGTCACAATAGTGTACATTTAAAACCCAATTTTTTTTTCACTGTTATAGATTGAATAGCAGTTAGTTGTCTTTAAGCGGGTGTGTCAGGCCTTCAGCGTGTGCTCTGCAGACCTCTGCCAGTGTACTTTGCCACTCATATCTGGTGTCACAATAGCGTGCATTTAAAAACCCCAATTTTTTTTTCACTGTTATAGATTGAATAGCAGTTAGTTGTCTTCAAGCGGGTGTGTCAGGCCTATAGCGTGTACTCTGCAGACCTCTGCCAGTGTACTTTGCCACTCATATCTGGTGTCACAATAGCGTGCATTTAAAACCCCAAATTTTTTTTCACTGTTATAGATTGAATAGCAGTTAGTTGTCTCCAAGCGTCTGTGTGTCAGGCCTACAACGTGTACTCTGCAGACCTCTGCCAGTGTACTTTGCCACTCATATCTGGTGTCACAATAGCGTGCATTTAAAACCAAAAAACTTTTTTCACTGTTATAGATTGAATAACAGTTAGTTGTCTTCAAGCGGGTGCTCTGCAGACCTCTGCCAGTGTACTTTGCCACTCATATCTGGTGTCACAATAGCGTGCATTTAAAAACCCCAATTTTTTTTTCACTGTTATAGATTGAATAGCAGTTAGTTGTCTTCAAGCGGGTGTGTCAGGCCTACAGCGTGTACTCTGCAGACCTCTGCCAGTGTACTTTGCCACTCATATCTGGTGTCCCAATAGCGTGCATTTAAAACCCCAAATTTTTTTCACTGTTATAGATTGAATAGCAGTTAGTTGTCTTCAAGCGGGTGTGTCAGGCCTTCAGCGTGTGCTCTGCAGACCTCTGCCAGTGTACTTTGCCACTCATATCTGGTGTCACAATAGCGTGCATTTAAAACCCCCACATTTTTTTCACTGTTATAGATTGAATAGCCGTTAGTTGTCTTCAAGCGGGTTTGTTAGGCCTACAGCGTGTATTCTGCAGACCTCTGCCATTGCACATTGCCACTCATATCTGGTGTCACAATAGCGTGCATTTAAAACCCAAAAAAACTTTTTTCACTGTTATAGATTGAATAGCAGTTAGTTGTCTTCAAGTGGGTGTGTCAGGCCTTCAGCGTGTGCTCTACAGACCTCTGCCAGTGTACTTTGCCACTCATATCTGGTGTCACAATAGCGTGCATTTAAAACACAAAATTTGTTTTCACTGTTATAGATTGAATAGCAGTTAGTTGTCTTCAAGCGGGTGTGTCAGGCCTTCAGCGTGTGCTCTGCAGACCACTGCCAGTGTACTTTGCCACTCATATCTGGTGTCACAATAGCGTGCATTTAAAACCCCAAATTTTTTTTCACTGTTATAGATTGAATAGCAGTTAGTTGTCTTCAAGCGGGTGTGTCAGGCCTACAGCGTGTACTCTGCAGACCTCTGCCATTGCACATTGCCACTCATATCTGGTGTCACAATAGCGTGCATTTAAAACCCAAAAACTTTTTTCACTGTTATAGATTGAATAGCAGTTAGTTGTCTTCAAGCGGGTGTGTCAGGCCTTCAGCGTGTGCTCTGCAGACCTCTGCCAGTGTACTTTGCCACTCATATCTGGTGTCACAATAGTGTGCATTTAAAACCCCAAATTTTTTTTCACTGTTATAGATTGAATAGCAGTTAGTTGTCTTCAAGCGGGTGTTTCAGGCCTACAGCGTGTACTCTGCAGACCTCTGCCATTGCACATTGCCACTCATATCTGGTGTCACAATAGCGTGCATTTAAAACCCAAAAACTTTTTTCACTGTTATAGATTGAATAGCAGTTGTCTTCAAGCGGGTGTGTCAGGCCTTCAGCGTGTGCTCTGCAGACCTCTGCCAGTGTACTTTGCCACTCATATCTGGTGTCACAATAGCGTACATTTAAAACCCAATTTTTTTTTCACTGTTATAGATTGAATAGCAGTTAGTTGTCTTCAAGCGGGTGTGTCAGGCCTTCAGCGTGTGTTTTGCAGACCTCTGCCAGTGTACTTTGCCACTCATATCTGGTGTCACAATAGCGTGCATTTAAAACCCCACATTTTTTTCACTGTTATAGATTGAATAGCAGTTAGTTGTCTTCAAGCGGGTTTGTCAGGCCTACAGCGTGTATTCTGCAGACCTCTGCCATTGCACATTGCCACTCATATCTGGTGTCACAATAGCGTGCATTTAAAACCAAAAAAACCTTTTTTCACTGTTATAGATTGAATAGCAGTTAGTTGTCTCCAAGCGTCTGTGTGTCAGGCCTACAATGTGTACTCTGCAGACCTCTGCCAGTGTACTTTGCCACTCATATCTGGTGTCACAATAGCGTGCATTTAAAACCAAAAAACTTTTTTCACTGTTATAGATTGAATAACAGTTAGTTGTCTTCAAGCGGGTGCTCTGCAGACCTCTGCCAGTGTACTTTGCCACTCATATCTGGTGTCACAATAGCGTGCATTTAAAACCCCAATTTTTTTTTCACTGTTATAGATTGAATAGCAGTTAGTTGTCTTCAAGCGGGTGTGTCAGGCCTACAGCGTGTACTCTGCAGACCTCTGCCATTGCACATTGCCACTCATATCTGGTGTCACAATAGCGTGCATTTAAAACCAAAAAACTTTTTTCACCTTTATAGATTGAATAGCAGTTAGTTGTCTTCAAGCGGGTGTGTCAGGCCTTCAGCGTGTGCTCTACAGACCTCTGCCAGTGTACTTTGCCAATCATATCTGGTGTCACAATAGCGTGCATTTAAAACCCAAAATTTGTTTTCACTGTTATAGATTGAAAAGCAGTTAGTTGTCTTCAAGCGGGTGTGTCAGGCCTTCAGCGTGTGCTCTGCAGACCTCTGCCAGTGTACTTTGCCACTCATATCTGGTGTCACAATAGTGTACATTTAAAACCCAATTTTTTTTTCACTGTTATAGATTGAATAGCAGTTAGTTGTCTTTAAGCGGGTGTGTCAGGCCTTCAGCGTGTGCTCTGCAGACCTCTGCCAGTGTACTTTGCCACTCATATCTGGTGTCACAATAGCGTGCATTTAAAAACCCCAATTTTTTTTTCACTGTTATAGATTGAATAGCAGTTAGTTGTCTTCAAGCGGGTGTGTCAGGCCTATAGCGTGTACTCTGCAGACCTCTGCCAGTGTACTTTGCCACTCATATCTGGTGTCACAATAGCGTGCATTTAAAACCCCAAATTTTTTTTCACTGTTATAGATTGAATAGCAGTTAGTTGTCTCCAAGCGTCTGTGTGTCAGGCCTACAACGTGTACTCTGCAGACCTCTGCCAGTGTACTTTGCCACTCATATCTGGTGTCACAATAGCGTGCATTTAAAACCAAAAAACTTTTTTCACTGTTATAGATTGAATAACAGTTAGTTGTCTTCAAGCGGGTGCTCTGCAGACCTCTGCCAGTGTACTTTGCCACTCATATCTGGTGTCACAATAGCGTGCATTTAAAACCCCAAATTTGTTTTCACTGTTATAGATTGAATAACAGTTAGTTGTCTTCAAGCGGGTGTGTCAGGCCTACAGCGTGTACTCTGCAGACCTCTGCCATTGCACATTGCCACTCATATCTGGTGTCACAATAGCGTGCATTTAAAACCAAAAAACCTTTTTCACCTTTATAGATTGAATAGCAGTTAGTTGTCTTCAAGCAGGTGTGTCAGGCCTTCAGCGTGTGCTCTACAGACCTCTGCCAGTCTACTTTGCCACTCATATCTGGTGTCACAATAGCGTGCATTTAAAACCCCAAATTAGTTTTCACTGTTATAGATTGAATAGCAGTTAGTTGTCTTCAAGCGGGTGTGTCAGGCCTTCAGCGTGTGCTCTGCAGACCTCTGCCAGTGTACTTTGCCACTCATATCTGGTGTCACAATAGTGTGCATTTAAAACCCCAAATTTTTTTTCACTGTTATAGATTGAATAGCAGTTAGTTGTCTTCAAGCGGGTGTTTCAGGCCTACAGCGTGTACTCTGCAGACCTCTGCCATTGCACATTGCCACTCATATCTGGTGTCACAATAGCGTGCATTTAAAACCCAAAAACTTTTTTCACTGTTATAGATTGAATAGCAGTTGTCTTCAAGCGGGTTTGTCAGGCCTTCAGCGTGTGCTCTGCAGACCTCTGCCAGTGTACTTTGCCACTCATATCTGGTGTCACAATAGTGTACATTTAAAAACCATTTTTTTTTTCACTGTTATAGATTGAATAGCAGTCTTCAAGCGGGTGTGTCAGGCCTTCAGCGTGTGCTCTGCAGACCTCTGCCAGTGTACTTTGCCACTCATATCTGGTGTCACAATAGCGTGCATTTAAAAACCCCAATTTTTTTTCACTGTTATAGATTGAATAGCAGTTAGTTGTCTTCAAGCGGGTGTGTCAGGCCTACAGCGTGTGCACTGCAGACCTCTGCCAGTGTACTTTGCCACTCATATCTGGTGTCACAATAGCGTTCATTTAAAACCCCAAATTTTTTTTCACTGTTATAGATTGAATAGCAGTTAGTTGTCTTCAAGCGGGTGTGTCAGCCCTACAGCGTGTACTCTGCAGACCTCTGCCAGTGTACTTTGCCAATCATATCTGGTGTCACAATAGCGTGCATTTAAAACCCAAAATTTGTTTTCACTGTTATAGATTGAATAGCAGTTAGTTGTCTTCAAGCGGGTGTGTCAGGCCTTCAGCGTGTTCTCTGCAGACCTCTGCCAGTGTACTTTGCCACTCATATCTGGTGTCACAATAGTGTACATTTAAAACCCAATTTTTTTTTCACTGTTATAGATTGAATAGCAGTTAGTTGTCTTCAAGCGGGTGTGTCAGGCCTTCAGCGTGTGCTCTGCAGACCTCTGCCAGTGTACTTTGCCACTCATATCTGGTGTCACAATAGTGTGCATTTAAAACCCCAAATTTTTTTTCACTGTTATAGATTGAATAGCAGTTAGTTGTCTTCAAGCGGGTGTGTCAGGCCTTCAGCGTGTGCTCTACAGACCTCTGCCAGTGTACTTTGCCACTCATATCTGGTGTCACAATAGCGTGCATTTAAAACCCAAAATTTGTTTTCACTGTTATAGATTGAATAGCAGTTAGTTGTCTTCAAGCAGGTGTGTCAGGCCTTCAGCGTGTGCTCTACAGACCTCTGCCAGTCTACTTTGCCACTCATATCTGGTGTCACAATAGCGTGCATTTAAAACCCCAAATTAGTTTTCACTGTTATAGATTGAATAGCAGTTAGTTGTCTTCAAGCGGGTGTGTCAGGCCTTCAGCGTGTGCTCTGCAGACCTCTGCCAGTGTACTTTGCCACTCATATCTGGTGTCACAATAGTGTGCATTTAAAACCCCAAATTTTTTTTCACTGTTATAGATTGAATAGCAGTTAGTTGTCTTCAAGCGGGTGTTTCAGGCCTACAGCGTGTACTCTGCAGACCTCTGCCATTGCACATTGCCACTCATATCTGGTGTCACAATAGCGTGCATTTAAAACCCAAAAACTTTTTTCACTGTTATAGATTGAATAGCAGTTGTCTTCAAGCGGGTTTGTCAGGCCTTCAGCGTGTGCTCTGCAGACCTCTGCCAGTGTACTTTGCCACTCATATCTGGTGTCACAATAGTGTACATTTAAAAACCATTTTTTTTTTCACTGTTATAGATTGAATAGCAGTCTTCAAGCGGGTGTGTCAGGCCTTCAGCGTGTGCTCTGCAGACCTCTGCCAGTGTACTTTGCCACTCATATCTGGTGTCACAATAGCGTGCATTTAAAAACCCCAATTTTTTTTCACTGTTATAGATTGAATAGCAGTTAGTTGTCTTCAAGCGGGTGTGTCAGGCCTACAGCGTGTGCACTGCAGACCTCTGCCAGTGTACTTTGCCACTCATATCTGGTGTCACAATAGCGTTCATTTAAAACCCCAAATTTTTTTTCACTGTTATAGATTGAATAGCAGTTAGTTGTCTTCAAGCGGGTGTGTCAGCCCTACAGCGTGTACTCTGCAGACCTCTGCCAGTGTACTTTGCCAATCATATCTGGTGTCACAATAGCGTGCATTTAAAACCCAAAATTTGTTTTCACTGTTATAGATTGAATAGCAGTTAGTTGTCTTCAAGCGGGTGTGTCAGGCCTTCAGCGTGTTCTCTGCAGACCTCTGCCAGTGTACTTTGCCACTCATATCTGGTGTCACAATAGTGTACATTTAAAACCCAATTTTTTTTTCACTGTTATAGATTGAATAGCAGTTAGTTGTCTTCAAGCGGGTGTGTCAGGCCTTCAGCGTGTGCTCTGCAGACCTCTGCCAGTGTACTTTGCCACTCATATCTGGTGTCACAATAGTGTGCATTTAAAACCCCAAATTTTTTTTCACTGTTATAGATTGAATAGCAGTTAGTTGTCTTCAAGCGGGTGTGTCAGGCCTTCAGCGTGTGCTCTACAGACCTCTGCCAGTGTACTTTGCCACTCATATCTGGTGTCACAATAGCGTGCATTTAAAACCCAAAATTTGTTTTCACTGTTATAGATTGAATAGCAGTTAGTTGTCTTCAAGCGGGTGTGTCAGGCCTTCAGCGTGTGCTCTGCAGACCACTGCCAGTGTACTTTGCCACTCATATCTGGTGTCACAATTGCGTGCATTTAAAACCCCAAATTTTTTTTCACTGTTATAGATTGAATAGCAGTTAGTTGTCTTCAAGCGGGTGTGTCAGGCCTACAGCGTGTACTCTGCAGACCTCTGCCAGTGTACTTTGCCACTCATATCTGGTGTCACAATAGCGTGCATGTAAAACCCAAATTATTTTTTCACTGTAATAGATTGAATAGCAGTTAGTTGTCTTCAAGCGGGTGTGTCAGGCCTTCAGCGTGTGCTCTGCAGACCTCTGCCAGTGTACTTTGCCACTCATATCTGGTGTCACAATAGCGTGCATTTAAAACCCAAAATTAGTTTTCACTGTTATAGATTGAATAGCAGTTAGTTGTCTTCAAGCAGGTGTGTCAGGCCTTCAGCGTGTCCTCTGCAGACCTCTGCCATTGCACATTGCCACTTATATCTGGTGTCACAATAGCGTGCATTTAAAACCAAAAAATTTTTTTCACTGTTATAGATTGAATAGCAGTTAGTTGTCTTCAAGCGGGTGTGTCAGGCCTACAGCGTGTACTCTGCAGACCTCTGCCATTGCACATTGCCACTCATATCTGGTGTCACAATAGCGTGCATTTAAAACCAAAAAACTTTTTTCACTGTTATAGATTGAATAGCAGTTGTCTTCAAGCGGGTGTGTCAGGCCTTCAGCGTGTGCTCTGCAGACCTCTGCCAGTGTACTTTGCCACTCATATCTGGTGTCACAATAGCGTGCATTTAAAACCCACATTTTTTTTCACTGTTGTAGATTGAATAGCATTTAGTTGTCTTCAAGCGGGTGTGTCAGGCCTTCAGCGTGTGCTCTGCAGACCTCTGCCAGTGTACTTTGCCACTCATATCTGGTGTCACAATAGCGTGCATTTAAAACCCAAAAAACTTTTTCACTGTTATAGATTGAATAGCAGTTAGTTGTCTCCAAGCGTCTGTGTGTCAGGCCTACAACGTGTACTCTGCCAACCTTTGCCAGTTCACAGTGCCACTCATATCTGGTGTCACAATAGCGTACATTTAAAACCCACATTTTTTATTCACTGTTATAGATTGAATAGCAGTTAGTTGTCTTCAAGCGGGTGTGTCAGGCCTACAGCGTGTACTCTGCAGACCTCTGCGATTGCACATTGCCACTCATATCTGGTGTCACAATAGCGTGCATTTAAAACCCAAAAATTTTTTTCACTGTTATAGATTGAATAGCAGTTAGTTGTCTTCAAGCGGGTGTGTCAGGCCTACAGCGTGTACTCTGCAGACCTCTGCCACTGTACTTTGCCACTCATATCTGGTGTCACAATAGCGTGCATTTAAAACCCCAATTTTTTTTTCACTGTTATAGATTGAATAGCAGTTAGTTGTCTTCAAGCGGGTGTGTCAGGCCTACAGCGTGTACTCTGCAGACCTCTGCCAGTGTACTTTTCCACTCATATCTGGTGTCACAATAGCGTGCATTTAAAACCCCCAATTTTTTTTCACTGTTATAGATTGAATAGCAGTTAGTTGTCTTCAAGCGGGTGTGTCAGGCCTTCAGCGTGTGCTCTGCAGACCTCTGCCAGTGTACTTTGCCACTCATATCTGGTGTCACAATAGCGTGCATTTAAAACCCAAAATTTGTTTTCACTGTTATAGATTGAATAGCAGTTAGTTGTCTTCAAGTGGGTGTGTCAGGCCTTCAGCGTGTGCTCTGCAGACCCCTGCCAGTGTACTTTGCCACTCATATCTGGTGTCACAATAGCGTGCATTTAAAACCCCAATTTTTTTTTCACTGTTATAGATTGAATAGCAGTTAGTTGTCTTCAAGCGGGTGTGTCAGGCCTACAGCGTGTACTCTGCAGACCTCTGCCATTGCACATTGCCACTCATATCTGGTGTCACAATAGCGTGCATTTAAAACCCAAAAACTTTTTTCACTGTTATAGATTGAATAGCAGTTGTCTTCAAGCGGGTGTGTCAGGCCTTCAGCGTGTGCTCTGCAGACCTCTGCCAGTGTACTTTGCCACTCATATCTGGTGTCACAATAGCGTGCATGTAAAACCCAAATTATTTTTTCACTGTAATAGATTGAATAGCAGTTAGTTGTCTTCAAGCGGGTGTGTCAGGCCTTCAGCGTGTGCTCTGCAGACCTCTGCCAGTGTACTTTGCCACTCATATTTGGTGTCACAATAGCGTGCATTTAAAACCCCACATTTTTTTTACTGTTATAGATTGAATAGCAGTTAGTTGTCTTCAAGCGGGTGTGTCAGGCCTACAGCGTGTACTCTGCAGACCTCTGCCAGTGTACTTTGCCACTCATATCTGGTGTCACAATAGCGTGCATTTAAAACCCCGAATTTTTTTTCACTGTTATAGATTGAATAGCAGTTAGTTGTCTTCAAGCGGGTGTGTCAGGCCTTCAGCGTGTGCTCTGCAGACCTCTGCCAGTGTACTTTGCCACTCATATCTGGTGTCACAATAGCGTGTATTTAAACCCCCCACATTTTTTTCACTGTTATAGATTGAATAGCAGTTAGTTGTCTTCAAGCGGGTGTGTCAGGCCTACAGCGTGTATTCTGCAGACCTCTGCCATTGCACATTGCCGCTCATATCTGGTTTCACAATAGCGTGCATTTAAAACCCCCACTTTTTTTCACTGTTATAGATTGAAAAGCAGTTAGTTGTCTTCAAGCGTGTGTGTCAGGCCTTCAGCGTGTGCTCTACAGACCTCTGCCAGTGTACTTTGCCACTCATATCTGGTGTCACAATAGCGTGCATTTAAAACCCAAATTTGTTTTCACTGTTATAGATTGAATAGCAGTTAGTTGTCTTCAAACGGGTGTGTCAGGCCTTCAGCGTGTGCTCTGCAGACCTCTGCCAGTGTACTTTGCCACTCATATTTGGTGTCACAATAGCGTGCATTTAAAACCCCACATTTTTTTTTACTGTTATAGATTGAATAGCAGTTAGTTGTCTTCAAGCGGGTGTGTCAGGCCTACAGCGTGTACTCTGCAGACCTCTGCCAGTGTACTTTGCCACTCATATCTGGTGTCACAATAGCGTGCATTTAAAACCAAAAAACTTTTTTCACTGTTATAGATTGAATAGCAGTTAGTTGTCTTCAAGCAGGTGTGTCAGGCCTACAACGTATATTCTGCAGACCTCTGCCATTGCACATTGCCACTCATATCCGGTGTCACAATAGCGTGCATTTAAAACCAAAAAACTTTTTTCACTGTTATAGATTGAATAGCAGTTAGTTGTCTTCAAGCAGGTGTGTCAGGCCTACAACGTATATTCTGCAGACCTCTGCCAGTGTACTTTGCCACTCATATCTGGTGTCACAATAGCGTGCATTTAAAAACCCCAATTTTTTTTTCACTGTTATAGATTGAATAGCAGTTAGTTGTCTTCAAGCGGGTGTGTCAGGCCTACAGCGTGTACTCTGCAGACCTCTGCCAGTGTACTTTGCCACTCATATCTGGTGTCCCAATAGCGTGCATTTAAAACCCCAAATTATTTTTCACTGTTGTAGATTGAATAGCATTTAGTTGTCTTCAAGCGGGTGTGTCAGGCCTTCAGCGTGTGCTCTGCAGACCTCTGCCAGTGTACTTTGCCACTCATATCTGGTGTCACAATAGCGTGCATTTAAAACCCAAAAAACTTTTTCACTGTTATAGATTGAATAGCAGTTAGTTGTCTCCAAGCGTCTGTGTGTCAGGCCTACAACGTGTACTCTGCCAACCTTTGCCAGTTCACAGTGCCACTCATATCTGGTGTCACAATAGCGTACATTTAAAACCCACATTTTTTATTCACTGTTATAGATTGAATAGCAGTTAGTTGTCTTCAAGCGGGTGTGTCAGGCCTACAGCGTGTACTCTGCAGACCTCTGCGATTGCACATTGCCACTCATATCTGGTGTCACAATAGCGTGCATTTAAAACCCAAAAATTTTTTTCACTGTTATAGATTGAATAGCAGTTAGTTGTCTTCAAGCGGGTGTGTCAGGCCTACAGCGTGTACTCTGCAGACCTCTGCCACTGTACTTTGCCACTCATATCTGGTGTCACAATAGCGTGCATTTAAAACCCCAATTTTTTTTTCACTGTTATAGATTGAATAGCAGTTAGTTGTCTTCAAGCGGGTGTGTCAGGCCTACAGCGTGTACTCTGCAGACCTCTGCCAGTGTACTTTTCCACTCATATCTGGTGTCACAATAGCGTGCATTTAAAACCCCCAATTTTTTTTCACTGTTATAGATTGAATAGCAGTTAGTTGTCTTCAAGCGGGTGTGTCAGGCCTTCAGCGTGTGCTCTGCAGACCTCTGCCAGTGTACTTTGCCACTCATATCTGGTGTCACAATAGCGTGCATTTAAAACCCAAAATTTGTTTTCACTGTTATAGATTGAATAGCAGTTAGTTGTCTTCAAGTGGGTGTGTCAGGCCTTCAGCGTGTGCTCTGCAGACCCCTGCCAGTGTACTTTGCCACTCATATCTGGTGTCACAATAGCGTGCATTTAAAACCCCAATTTTTTTTTCACTGTTATAGATTGAATAGCAGTTAGTTGTCTTCAAGCGGGTGTGTCAGGCCTACAGCGTGTACTCTGCAGACCTCTGCCATTGCACATTGCCACTCATATCTGGTGTCACAATAGCGTGCATTTAAAACCCAAAAACTTTTTTCACTGTTATAGATTGAATAGCAGTTGTCTTCAAGCGGGTGTGTCAGGCCTTCAGCGTGTGCTCTGCAGACCTCTGCCAGTGTACTTTGCCACTCATATCTGGTGTCACAATAGCGTGCATGTAAAACCCAAATTATTTTTTCACTGTAATAGATTGAATAGCAGTTAGTTGTCTTCAAGCGGGTGTGTCAGGCCTTCAGCGTGTGCTCTGCAGACCTCTGCCAGTGTACTTTGCCACTCATATTTGGTGTCACAATAGCGTGCATTTAAAACCCCACATTTTTTTTACTGTTATAGATTGAATAGCAGTTAGTTGTCTTCAAGCGGGTGTGTCAGGCCTACAGCGTGTACTCTGCAGACCTCTGCCAGTGTACTTTGCCACTCATATCTGGTGTCACAATAGCGTGCATTTAAAACCCCGAATTTTTTTTCACTGTTATAGATTGAATAGCAGTTAGTTGTCTTCAAGCGGGTGTGTCAGGCCTTCAGCGTGTGCTCTGCAGACCTCTGCCAGTGTACTTTGCCACTCATATCTGGTGTCACAATAGCGTGTATTTAAACCCCCCACATTTTTTTCACTGTTATAGATTGAATAGCAGTTAGTTGTCTTCAAGCGGGTGTGTCAGGCCTACAGCGTGTATTCTGCAGACCTCTGCCATTGCACATTGCCGCTCATATCTGGTTTCACAATAGCGTGCATTTAAAACCCCCACTTTTTTTCACTGTTATAGATTGAAAAGCAGTTAGTTGTCTTCAAGCGTGTGTGTCAGGCCTTCAGCGTGTGCTCTACAGACCTCTGCCAGTGTACTTTGCCACTCATATCTGGTGTCACAATAGCGTGCATTTAAAACCCAAATTTGTTTTCACTGTTATAGATTGAATAGCAGTTAGTTGTCTTCAAACGGGTGTGTCAGGCCTTCAGCGTGTGCTCTGCAGACCTCTGCCAGTGTACTTTGCCACTCATATTTGGTGTCACAATAGCGTGCATTTAAAACCCCACATTTTTTTTTACTGTTATAGATTGAATAGCAGTTAGTTGTCTTCAAGCGGGTGTGTCAGGCCTACAGCGTGTACTCTGCAGACCTCTGCCAGTGTACTTTGCCACTCATATCTGGTGTCACAATAGCGTGCATTTAAAACCAAAAAACTTTTTTCACTGTTATAGATTGAATAGCAGTTAGTTGTCTTCAAGCAGGTGTGTCAGGCCTACAACGTATATTCTGCAGACCTCTGCCATTGCACATTGCCACTCATATCCGGTGTCACAATAGCGTGCATTTAAAACCAAAAAACTTTTTTCACTGTTATAGATTGAATAGCAGTTAGTTGTCTTCAAGCAGGTGTGTCAGGCCTACAACGTATATTCTGCAGACCTCTGCCAGTGTACTTTGCCACTCATATCTGGTGTCACAATAGCGTGCATTTAAAAACCCCAATTTTTTTTTCACTGTTATAGATTGAATAGCAGTTAGTTGTCTTCAAGCGGGTGTGTCAGGCCTACAGCGTGTACTCTGCAGACCTCTGCCAGTGTACTTTGCCACTCATATCTGGTGTCCCAATAGCGTGCATTTAAAACCCCAAATTATTTTTCACTGTTATAGATTGAATAGCAGTTAGTTGTCTTCAAGCGGGTGTGTCAGGCCTTCAGCGTGTGCTCTGCAGACCTCTGCCAGTGTACTTTGCCACTCATATCTGGTGTCACAATCGCGTGCATTTAAAACCCCCACATTTTTTCACTGTTATAGATTGAATAGCAGTTAGTTGTCTTCAAGCGGGTGTGTCAGGCCTACAGCGTGTATTCTGCAGACCTCTGCCATTGCACATTGCCACTCATATCTGGTGTCACAATAGCGTGCATTTAAAACCAAAAAAACTTTTTTCACTATTATGGATTGAATAGCAGTTAGTTGTCTTCAAGCGGGTGTGTCAGGCCTTCAGCGTGTGCTCTACAGACCTCTGCCAGTGTACTTTGCCACTCATATCTGGTGTCACAATAGCGTGCATTTAAAATCCAAAATTTGTTTTCACTGTTATAGATTGAATAGCAGTTAGTTGTCTTCAAGTGGGTGTGTCAGGCCTTCAGCGTGTGCTCTGCAGACCACTGCCAGTGTACTTTGCCACTCATATCTGGTGTCACAATAGCGTGCATTTAAAACCCCAATTTTTTTTTCACTGTTATAGATTGAATAGCAGTTAGTTGTCTTCAAGCGGGTGTGTCAGGCCTACAGCGTGTACTCTGCAGACCTCTGCCATTGCACATTGCCACTCATATCTGGTGTCACAATAGCATGCATTTAAAACCCAAAAACTTTTTTCACTGTTATAGATTGAATAGCAGTTGTCTTCAAGCGGGTGTGTCAGGCCTTCAGCGTGTGCTCTGCAGACCTCTGCCAGTGTACTTTGCCACTCATATCTGGTGTCACAATAGCGTGCATTTAAACCCCCCACATTTTTTTCACTGTTATAGATTGAATAGCAGTTAGTTGTCTTCAAGCGGGTGTGTCAGGCCTACAGCGTGTATTCTGCAGACCTCTGCCATTGCACATTGCCGCTCATATCTGGTGTCACAATAGCGTGCATTTAAAACCCCCACTTTTTTTCACTGTTATAGATTGAAAAGCAGTTAGTTGTCTTCAAGCGTGTGTGTCAGGCCTTCAGCGTGTGCTCTACAGACCTCTGCCAGTGTACTTTGCCACTCATATCTGGTGTCACAATAGCGTGCATTTAAAACCCAAATTTGTTTTCACTGTTATAGATTGAATAGCAGTTAGTTGTCTTCAAGCGGGTGTGTCAGGCCTTCAGCGTGTGCTCTGCAGACCTCTGCCAGTGTACTTTGCTACTCATATTTGGTGTCACAATAGCGTGCATTTAAAACCCCACATTTTTTTTACTGTTATAGATTGAATAGCAGTTAGTTGTCTTCAAGCGGGTGTGTCAGGCCTACAGCGTGTACTCTGCAGACCTCTGCCAGTGTACTTTGCCACTCATATCTGGTGTCACAATAGCGTGCATTTAAAACCCCAATTTTTTTTTCACTGTTATAGATTGAATAGCAGTTAGTTGTCTTCAAGCAGGTGTGTCAGGCCTACAACGTATATTCTGCAGACCTCTGCCATTGCACATTGCCACTCATATCTGGTGTCACAATAGCGTGCATTTAAAACCAAAAAACTTTTTTCACTGTTATAGATTGAATAGCAGTTAGTTGTCTTCAAGCGGGTGTGTCAGGCCTTCAGCGTGTGCTCTGCAGACCTCTGCCAGTGTACTTTGCCACTCATATCTGGTGTCACAATAACGTGCATTTAAAAACCCCAATTTTTTTTTCACTGTTATAGATTGAATAGCAGTTAGTTGTCTTCAAGCGGGTGTGTCAGGCCTACAGCGTGTACTCTGCAGACCTCTGCCAGTGTACTTTGCCACTCATATCTGGTGTCCCAATAGCGTGCATTTAAAACCCCAAATTATTTTTCACTGTTATAGATTGAATAGCAGTTAGTTGTCTTCAAGCGGGTGTGTCAGGCCTTCAGCGTGTGCTCTGCAGACCTCTGCCAGTGTACTTTGCCACTCATATCTGGTGTCACAATAGCGTGCATTTAAAATCCAAAATTTGTTTTCACTGTTATAGATTGAATAGCAGTTAGTTGTCTTCAAGTGGGTGTGTCAGGCCTTCAGCGTGTGCTCTGCAGACCACTGCCAGTGTACTTTGCCACTCATATCTGGTGTCACAATAGCGTGCATTTAAAACCCCAATTTTTTTTTCACTGTTATAGATTGAATAGCAGTTAGTTGTCTTCAAGCGGGTGTGTCAGGCCTACAGCGTGTACTCTGCAGACCTCTGCCATTGCACATTGCCACTCATATCTGGTGTCACAATAGCGTGCATTTAAAACCCAAAAACTTTTTTCACTGTTATAGATTGAATAGCAGTTGTCTTCAAGCGGGGGTGTCAGGCCTTCAGCGTGTGCTCTGCAGACCTCTGCCAGTGTACTTTGCCACTCATATCTGGTGTCACAATAGCGTGCATGTAAAACCCAAATTATTTTTTCACTGTAATAGATTGAATAGCAGTTAGTTGTCTTCAAGCGGGTGTGTCAGGCCTTCAGCGTGTGCTCTGCAGACCTCTGCCAGTGTACTTTGCCACTCATATTTGGTGTCACAATAGCGTGCATTTAAAACCCCACATTTTTTTTTACTGTTATAGATTGAATAGCAGTTAGTTGTCTTCAAGCGGGTGTGTCAGGCCTACAGCGTGTACTCTGCAGACCTCTGCCAGTGTACTTTGCCACTCATATCTGGTGTCACAATAGCGTGCATTTAAAACCCCAATTTTTTTTTCACTGTTATAGATTCAATAGCAGTTAGTTGTCTTCAAGCAGGTGTGTCAGGCCTACAACGTGTATTCTGCAGACCTCTGCCATTGCAAATTGCCACTCATATCTGGTGTCACAATAGCGTGCATTTAAAACCCAAAAACTTTTTTCACTGTTATAGATTGAATAGCAGTTAGTTGTCTTCAAGCGGGTGTGTCAGGCCTTCAGCGTGTGCTCTGCAGACCTCTGGCAGTGAACTTTGCCACTCATATCTGGTGTCACAATAGCGTGCATTTAAAACCCAAAATTAGTTTTCACTGTTATAGATTGAATAGCAGTTGTCTTCAAGCGGGTGTGTCAGGCCTTCAGCGTGTGCTCTGCAGACCTCTGCCAGTGTACTTTGCCACTCATATCTGGTGTCACAATAGCGTGCATTTAAAACCCCATTTTTTTTTCACTGTTATAGATTGAATAGCAGTTAGTTGTCTTCAAGCGGGTGTGTCAGGCCTTCAGCGTGTGCTCTGCAGACCTCTGCCAGTGTACTTTGCCACTCATATCTGGTGTCACAATAGCGTGCATTTAAAACCCAAAATTTGTTTTCACTGTTATAGATTGAATAGCAGTTAGTTGTCTTCAAGCAGGTGTGTCAGGCCTTCAGCGTTTGCTCTGCAGACCTCTGCCATTGCACATTGCCACTCATATCTGGTGTCACAATAGCGTGCATTTAAAACCAAAAAACTTTTTTCACTGTTATAGATTGAATAGCAGTTAGTTGTCTTCAAGCGTGTGTTAGGCCTTCAGCGTGTGCTCTGCAGACCTGTGCCATTGCACATCGCCACTCATATCTGGTGTCACAATAGCGTGCATTTAAAACCGAAAAAACTTTTTCACTGTTATAGATTGAATAGCAGTTAGTTGTCTCCAAGCGTCTGTGTGTCAGGCCTACAACGTGTACTCTGCCAACCTTTGCCAGTTCACAGTGCCACTCATATCTGGTGTCCCAATAGCTTGCATTTAAAAACCAAAAAACTATTTTCACTTTTATAGATTGAATAGCAGTTAGTGGTCTCCAAGCGTCTGTGTGTCAGGCCTGCTCATCTGCCCACAGTCAGGTGTCTGTCAAGGACATGTTTGAGCGTAAGAAGCCAATGTCAAAAAGTCACCCCCTTGCCCGGTGTCTGACAGCTGGCTTGTCTGTACTATTAGCCCGCCAGGTTTTACCATACAAGCTGGTTGAGTCTGAGGCATTCAAAAAATTTGTAGCTATTGGGACACCGCAGTGGAAGGTACCTGGCCGAAATTTATTTTCACAAAAGGCAATCCCCAACCTGTACTTGATTGTGCAAAAAGAAGTAATGGCATGTCTGGCACACAGTGTTGGGGCAAGGGTCCGTCTGACCACTGATAAATGGTCTGCAAAGCACGGTCAGGGCAGGTATATCACCTACAATGCGCATTGGGTAAACCTGCTGACGGCTGCCAAGCATGGAATGCGTGGCTCTGCAGAGGAGTTGATGACACCGCCACGTCTTGCAGGCAGGCCTGCTGCCACCTCCTCTACTCCTCCTACTCCATCCCATATGTTCTGGGCAACCTGGAGGGTCAAGGTGGCTATCCTTCCCCTCGTACACCCGGAAGGCCTGAGTATACCCAGCCTCGCTATCACAGAGCTTATACATCTTTACACCATACCTAGAGCGCTTGGAAGGAACATACTGCTTGAATCCCAGCCTTCCCTTATACTTCATCAGGGATTCATCCACACATATATTCCTTCCAGGTGTATAAGCCTCTGCAAACCTGGCAGCAAAGTGGGTAATCAGGGGGCGGATTTTATACAGCCTGTCAAACTGGGGATGCTCCCTAGGGGGACACAGGCTGTTGTCGCTGAAGTGCATGAAATGCAGAATCATTTCATACCTTTTCCTCGACATACATTGGGAGTAAATGGGGGTAGAGCAGATGGGGCAACTGCTCCAGTAGGAGTGAATGGAGGGCTTCTGTATGATGCCCATCAGCATAGTCAATGCCCAGAATCTTTTAAATTCTGGCACAGTGTGTATCTTTGCCAAAAAAGAGTCCGGATTTGTAGCTCGGAATTGATGGGCATATAAATTAGTTTGGGCGACAATGTTCCCCAATACAGGGATCCTTAGGACAGGTGTCAATCCATACCTGCCAAGTGACCCTATGTAGGGGGTACAGTCTCTATTCTGCTCTTTGTCAGTGTGTATCAGGGGCTTTGAGGACAGGTGTCAATCCATACCTGCCAAGTGACCCTATGTAGGGGGAACAGTCTCTATTCTGCTCTGTGTCAGTGTGTATCATGGTCTCTGAGGACGGGGAACAGTCTCTATTCTGCTCTTTGTCAGTGTGTATCAGGGGCTTTGGGGACAGGTGTCAATCCATATCTGCCAAGTGACCCTATGTAGGGGGAACAGTCCCTATTCTGCTCTGTGTCAGTGTGTATCATGGGCTCTGAGGACGGGGAACAGTCTCTATTCTGATCTTTGTCAGTGTGTATCAGGGGCTTTGAGGACAGGTGTTAATCCATATCTGCCAAGTGACCCTATGTAGGAGGAACAGTCCCTATTCTGCTCTGTGTGAGGAGGAGGAACGGGAAATGAGTAGCTCGGCATCCAACCTTGTGCAAATGGGGTCTTTCATGCTGTCGTGACTGTTGAGGGACCCTCGTATAAAAAGGGTGAAGGAGTACGACCTGTGCTGGGTGTCCACGCTACTAGAACCCCGGTATAAGCAGACAGTGGCGGAAATGTTACCGAATTACAAGTCAGAAAGGATGCAGCATTTGCAAAATAAATTAAAAAGTATGCTTTACACAGCGTATAAGAGTGATGTCACAGCACAACGGGAATCTAACAGGGGAAGAGGTGAAAGTCATCCTCCTCCTCCCACGACCATGCCATATCTGCTAAGTGACCCTATGTAGGGGTAACAGTCTCTATTCTGCTCTGTGTCAGTGTGTATCATGGGCTTTGAGGACAGGTGTCAATCCATATCTGCCAAGTGACCCTATGTAGGGGGAACAGTCTCTATTCTGCTCTGTGTCAGTGTGTATCATGGGCTCTGAGGACAGGTGTTAATCCATACCTGCCAAGTGACCCTATGTAGGGGGAGCAGTCTCTATTCTGCCCTTTGTCAGTGTGTATCAGGGGCTTTGAGGACAGGTGTCAATCCATACCTGCCAAGTGACCCTATGTAGGGGGAACAGTCTCTATTCTGCTCTGTGTCAGTGTGTATCATGGTCTCTGAGGACGGGGAACAGTCTCTATTCTGCTCTTTGTCAGTGTGTATGAGGGGCTTTGAGGACAGGTGCTAATCCATACCTGCCAAGTGATATATATAAATGACGACTATCAGTTTACTGCAAAATATATACATAATGTTTCAGTACACTGATTGGCCTTTTGGATATTCTTATTTTGTTCATTGAATCTGTTTTCATTAAGGAAATTCAGCAAACCACTTTGAAATGTGACCCAAAAATTGCTTTAATCTTGGATGACGTGATTCGGCAGAAACACATCTTTTAAACACAAAGCCGCAGAAGCTGACACTATAAACATTAAACTATATTGTTAATTTATTTATTTATTTTAGTTTATGTAAAACAAAAATCTTCATTCACTACAAAAAAACAAGAAAAAAAACACATTTCTTAAAGTAAAAAATGCAATCCAATGACTTGCAGGATATACTGGACTCTGCGTTTTGAGATGCATATTCTATCCCAGCATTGCTGTAAACAGTACACATTTTTGGGACAGAAATAGATTAAGTTTGTGAATCTATTTGACATCTGACATCAGATTGCAAAGTATCCTGATGCCAGCACTCTGTGCATTTTATGGAGACACCCTTGATTATACGCTTCTTATAAGGAAGTATTGTATTGGTGAATAATGGAGATTGCCATGCAGACTCTGTATATTTGTAATGCTTCTTTATGAGAAGCATCTGTTTGGACACAGATAATTAATGTTGATTATGCCACATGAAAAAGAGACTGCAATAGGCACTCTGTCCCTGCCCTAGATTACAGGTAAGTTTCATAGTGATTGTAAAAACATTTGCTTATTTAAGGTTAGTCTAGTTATCTAACATAATAAAGAAACACAACTAATTAAAAGTTAAAAAAAGGAGACCAGGTGAGCTTCATATCGAACCGGACAGCAAGGACAAAAAGAAACATCAGGCCACACTAGCACATACATCGTTGGAGGACCTTCTCCTTCAGTCTACTGACACGGGGAAGGACTTTGACAGAGTAAACTGGGATTCATTTTTGTAACTCTTACTAACTTAGGATTGGGCCCAATGATGATGAAATTAATCCGGGTATTTTGCACCTCCCCCACTGCTTGGGTCTGTGTTAATGGACCTTCACAGATCCCTTTGAAATACAAAAGGCTACCCTCTCTCACCTTTGCTCTTTGTCCTTGCCCTCAAGCTATTCCTTAACTCGGTACGGCAATACCAACATTTGTGGACTGGAGGTTGAAGGAGTATGCCACAACCTTGCAGTATTAGCAGATTACCTCCTCTTTTATTGAACTAATCCTGGGACCTATCTTCCCTACATTTTGAGAGAATTTTAATTATATGTTTCCCTCTAATTTACGAATAAACTATACAAAGTTTAACATCCTGTATGTCTCCCTACCCAATGTGAGCATCAACGCGATCAGCCAAAGCTTCCAATTCTACTGGTTCCTCTCTAAAATGAAATACTTAGGTCTTTATGTAACAACCAAAACCAAGCCACTTGTGCCATGTGAATTCCCTACCAATGCTTACCATATTTTAACAGAATGTAGAAGACTGTGATCTGCCACACATCTCTAGATAGGTAGGATGGCAATCATTAAAATGAACTTGTTGTGAAGGATGTTGCACTTGTTCGAAACCCTACCCATTTCAATGCCCAATACATTTTGCCAATCACTTAGGTCACTTCCCATCAGGTATGTCAGGGAAAAGGCGAAACTGTGCCTTTGATTCTATACTCTCACCTTGCCAAAACTACGGTAATAGGGGCAAGACACTGCCTGACTTTAAATAATACTATCAAGCAACACACCTACTTCATTTGGTGGAGGCATGTATAGGCTCTGGAAATGAATAGAATAATTTGAAACAGAGAGACCCTATTAGGGATGGGAGCAGAACATAGTATGAAAATGGCAAATTCACACCACTGAATCAAGGCATCTCTACAGATTTTGCACAGTATGGTACAACAGTTGGAGCTTAATTTCCATATCCACTCCTTTTGCTGACACATAACATCACATTCCCACCAGTCCTCAACCCACAGGCTCTAAATTCCCCTGTCTAGAACATGGGGTTTCTATTCGACTCTACAAGAGCAGGCTTGGACTCCTTCGCTTTTATTTTTTGGTCATTGGGAGGTTGCACTGGAAACAACATTTTCAGTCCTGTAGTGTCAAACGATTTGCAACCTAGCACAGCATTGTTCATTGTCCAGCAGGACACAGGAGTCTTTGTACAAACTTCAAACACTGTGGTACCAAATGCCATAGATACTGAGGGCTATCAACGCTTTCTCCTCAGTACTCTACTGGTGCTGCCATCAAGTCTAGGGCTTGAACCTACACATTTGGTGGGACTGACTGAAAGTTAGGTTGTTCTAGGAAAATATACACACTATTATTAACTACTTCACCCTCTTTTCAGCCTGGCCCGTTCCTGCTCCACCACACAAATACCCCCACAGCTACTTATAAAAAGATACACGTAGCCAAGAGCCTAATCCCGATGTATAGAGACTGCCCACACTGCTTCCTATGCCATATGGAGCTGTGGTACTTCTGAATGGAGGAGCTAATTTTTTGTGCAACTCACAGAACTTAGATATATGGGGAGAGCTGGACACATTGACTTTTTTCCTCAACATCCAAAGGTTTCCAGGCACTGCTATCCTGAACACCCGTGCCCTCACACAACTCTTAGAAGGCCAGCCCCTTGGGACCCACTCCTAGATTGACAGTCTCTTTTACTTAAATAAGCTTACTGGGAACTTGCACCTCACTTGAATTCCACATAGGATAGGTTGTATGGGGAATAAATACATCCGCAACACTGTACCTGATCATTTACTTAAGTTAATACTCAATCCCTTCATTCGCGGTTCCTTGCTCCCATATACTTTTTTGTCTATCTTCTGTTAATTTATGTTTATATCGACACATTAACTATATATCTCAATATTAAAATACACTTAGAATCATGTTAATTTAATATATATATATATAATACATTGAAATAAAATTTAAAAAAATAAAATAATTTAAAATAATAAAATTAAATGTAAAAAAAATATATAAACCAGTATATATTTGTTCTAACTGTATTTTGATATTAATATACATATATATTTAAATCAAAATACATTTAGAATGACGTTATAAATACAAATATACACACTTCATACCTACACACACACACAAATATATATACACACATGAACATGAACTCATACACAAATATAAATGCACAGTCACATATATACGCATACATGCATAAGAGTATGGGAAAGCATAGGTCTACACATTTTTTACACTTTGTATATTGTTAGAATAAACATATCATTGGAATGCATTTTAAAATGTTGATACTTATAACAGAACAGTAAGATAATGGTGGGGGAGTGTTCATGTTATGTGTTGGTAGTGGAACAGGAATCCCAAATCAATATTTAGTCCTCTATTCTTGCTGATACAATTGGATCATCTGGCTTCAAAAGTTTTTCTTTCTTGGGTATTTTTAAAACTCCCTTTTAGTACTTTGATTTTTAGGTCCTTCATTGAGTGGCCAGGCTGGAAATTTTTGAAAAATCTTTTAATCTCATAGTTCTTCCAAATTGAAATAACTCGGCACACCATTTGAAGTAGTTAGGACCGATAGTGGGTATAAAAGGTAGCCCTTACTTAAGATACCGGTCTCTGCTCCACTAAGCGGTCTGTGTGACAAGTTGAAAATGGGTGTTATTTCTTGAGAGGAGATCTGCCCCGTAGTGCAGATATTGCCCTTGTGCCCTCTCCTAATTCTGCGCCTTCATCGCCGGGCACCTGGCTCCTGATTCAGGGGCACTTCTTTTCCCATATATCTATGGGTTTTATCACAGCACTTTAAAATAGATATATTTATAGTATATTATATCTACTTATAGTTTAAAATAATACCATTTCCCTTTGGGACCAACATTAGTACTATCCATTCAGGGCCGGATTAACATAGGGGCTGATGGAGCGGCTAAAAGTTTCTCTGCGACCTCTACTTGTGTACCGAACCGGACTGGAATTCTACTTACCCTCCTTCTCCTCTCTTCGACCACGGCTAGTATCTGGAGTTTCCTCATCCTGCCTGAGAAACAACCCTCCCCGGAGGAGAACTCCGGGAACCTGATTTTTCAACCTTTGGAAGCTAAGTCAATTGTTATATCTGTGATAAGAGCTTACCTTCTCTCAAAACCGCTAAGCATTCCTGCTATAGTCTGCTCTCAAGTTTGCCAAGCATTTCTGCTACAGCCTGCTCTCAAGTCCGTTAAGCATTCAGGCTACAGCTGCTCCCAGGCCTGCTATCGCTAACTCCAAAACGAATCACTCCTGTTACAACTTCATTTCTAACTTCCTCCATTTCCTTAAAACTTGCAAACACCAATGTGCTAGATTGCATGTATATCGGAAGCTGCTTACTCCAATTAAACCAACAGCGAAGTAATTAAAGATACAGTACCTGTATTTTCCATTATTGAATACACAGTTCCTATTCTATTCTCTAAGTATCCTAATCAACAATCTAAGTCCTAAGAAATCTGCAGTTGTGCTCCATATCAACCTATGTAAACGTTACAGAATAATCCAGCCTTTGTAATGGATCCAGCAGATTTCGATTCTAAATTTACTATGCTGAATCAAAGAGTCGATACACTTGCCCAAGGCATGCAAGACCTATAGGTTACAAATGAATGGATTCTTACTTATGTCAGAGACTTACAAACACATACTCCTCATACTGTTATGCACTCCAAATACAGGGAGTTTCTTAATTCCTGCAAGTTATTAATTGCTCTAAAACCTAGATCTTATCCCACTGAAAGATCTAAGGTTTGTTCAGTTATCTCCTTTCTAAGAGGTGAACCTATGGCCTGGGCCCATTCCTTCTTGGAAAATGACGATCCCATCTTAGACTCATTGGATGAATTTTTTGAAGCCATGTTTCTTCTTTATGAAGATCCCAACAAACAATCTACAGCTGATTTAACCATTAGAACCCTACATCAAAAACATAGACCTGTCGAAGACTACATTGCTGAATTTAAAAGATGGGCAATAGAAACTCAATGGAATGACATAACCCTGCGCAACCAGTTTCGAATTGGGTTATCCGAAGCAGTAAAGGATGAACTTTCTAGAACTGAACTCCCTACTACATTAAATGCGCTGATTCAACTATCAATCAGCATTGACAGAAGACTTAGAGAAAGAAAGGCCGAAAAAGCTCTCTCGAGTTCATTATGGAAAAAAACATTTAGTCCTTCAAAAACAACTGAAAAACCATCATTACAAAATGAACCTATGGAAATAGGGGTAATAAGAAGTCCTCTCACTCTAGAAGAGAAAACCAGAAGACGTCTACTAAACCTCTGCATGTATTGTGCCTCGCAAGATCACTTGATCCCAGATTGCCCCTTATTGAAACGGCCAAAAGGCGGTAAGCATGCTCATACCACTTCTATACTAAGTGCACTTCCCTCTAAATCAACCACTCAATTCTCCATTTCTCTCATATTACAGTGGGACAAAGAAAGAATTACGACTGAAGCCATCATTGATTCTGGTGCAAACGGGGTGTTCATCGATTCATCCTTTGTAACCAAAAATAAAATTCCTTGTGTTCGCAAAAGCACTTCTGTTTCTGTCAGAGTGATTGACGGCTCCCTCATATCCTCGGGCCCTATACTAAATTAAACTATTCCTGTAAGAGTAACCACCAATCATACTCATACTGAATATCTTATATTCGATATTATCTCATCACCTCTTTATCCGGTCATACTAGGAATCAACTGGTTAAGGAACCACAACCCACAAATTACTTGGTCTCCCTTCTCTCTCACCTTTAACTCTGCTTATTGTAAAGAAACATGCTTACAACATATTCCAATTTTTCAGATTATTGAAGAACCAACTATACCTTCCTGTTATTCTGAGTTCTCAGACGTATTCAGTAAAAAGGAAGCTGAAACACTCCCACCTCATCGTACCTACGACTGTCCCATAGACCTCATACCTGGTGCCCCCATACCTTTTGGGCACATCTATCCTCTCTCTGAATCTGAATAAAAAATACTCAAAGAATACTTAGATGAAAACCTCCGTAAAGGGTTCATTAGACCTTCCAGCTCACCTGCTGCCTCCAGTATGATTTTTGTGAGAAATAAAGACCAGACTATACGTCCCATCATAGATTACAGAGCTTTAAACAAAATAACAGTTAAAAATCGTTACCCTCTTCCCATGATAAATGAATTGATTGAACGGTTAAAAACTGCTACTATCTACACCAAGCTTGACCTTCGTGGGGCATATAACCTCATTAGAATAAAGGCTAACGATGAATGGAAAACTGCTTTCCGAACAGGATATGGCCTCTACGAGTATCTTGTGATGCCTTTCGGCCTCTGCAACGCCCCCGCAACCTTTCAACA
This sequence comes from Pelobates fuscus, assembly GCF_036172605.1. NCBI lineage: Eukaryota > Metazoa > Chordata > Amphibia > Anura > Pelobatidae > Pelobates > Pelobates fuscus. The sequence goes on along the minus strand of NC_086320.1, from coordinate 208,977,907 downwards.
TTTTATAAATGACATCTTCAGGGATCTTCTAGATGTCTGTGTTATCATTTATTTAGATGTCATTCTTATATATTCTAACACTCCTGAGGAACACAAAAAACACGTGAGATGGGTGTTATCCAGACTTAGAACTCATAAATTATACGCTAAACCAGAAAAATTTATTTTTAACGTTAATGAAATAACCTTTTTAGGTTACGTTATTACCCTTCATTCGATAAGCATGGATAGTTCTAAAATCAATTGTATCCTCAACTGGCCCATTCCTTCTAATGTAAAAGAATTACAACGTTTTCTGGGGTTTGCCAACTTCTACAGAAAATGTATTAAAATTAGTCTGACGTAGCTCATTCACTTAATCTACTTAACAGCAAAAAACATCCTTTCAATTGGAATGAAAAGGCTCAAAAAGCCTTAGATGAATTAAAAAGAAGATTTACAACTGCTCCTATTCTTCAACTTCCAAACCCCACATGTCTCTATGTCCTTGAAACAGATGCTTCAGAAACAGCCATCGGAGCTGTCCTCTCTCAACACAAAACTCCTCAAGATCCTCTTCATCCAGTTGCCTTTTTCTCACGTTCAATGTCTCCTGCCGAAAAAAATTACCCTATAGGAGAAAAAGAATTATTGAGTATAAAAGCAGCCTTAGAAACCTGGCGACATCTCCTTGAAGGAACACAAACTCCTATAATGGGTTATACTGACCATAAAAACCTTGAATATCTTCACTCCAACAAGACTCTCTCTGCTAGGCAAGTAAGATGGAATCTTTTCTTCTCCCAGTTTAATTTTCAAATTGTTTTTAGACCCGGATCTAGGAACAAAAAAGCGGATGCCCTTTCCAGAATTCACCAAGATCTTGAATTGGAACCTCCTCCGCATAAAGTCATCGGAATCTTAACGTCCCTTATAGATGACATAAAAGGCCTAAGTAAAGATGCTCTTGAACTTCCTAAATCAATTAAGTTATCAAAGAAAGATGGTCTCTATTATTTCAATGACAGGATTTACATTCCTACCGCATTCAGAAATAAAGTACTCGAATTTATTCATGATTCTCCTCTGGCTGGTCATCCTGGTATAAAAAAAGACCCTAGAATTATCCAAAAGATATTATTGGTGGCCTCGCCAGGACACCACCATCGAATCCTATGTCAAAACTTGTTCAACCTGCCAAAGATCCAAATCTGAACATCATCACACATTTGGTCAATTGTTGAATCTACCGATTCCGGAGAGGCCTTGGCAATCCATTTCTATGGACTTCTTGGTGGAACTTCCACCTTCTCAACATCATACCACCATTTTAGTAGTAGTGGACCGCTTCACAAAAATGTCCCATTTTATCCCCTTGACAAAATTACCCTCATCATCTGAACTCTCAAAAGTATTCCTCGATAATATAGTGAAACTTCATGAACTTCCAGATGAAATCATATCAGACCGAGGAACCCAGTTTACCTCCAAATTCTGGAACGCATTGTGTGCTTCTCTTCGTATTCAACATAAAATATCTTCCGCTTATCATCCCCAAACCAATGGGCAAACTGAAAGAGTTAACCAATGCTTAGAGCAATATTTACGATATTATTGTTCCCACTTACAAGATGATTGGATGACATGGTTGCCCATGGCCGAATTTGCATATAACAACTCAGTTCATACCAGTAGCAAAATGACTCCCTTCTTCTCCAATTATAGGTTTCATCCCTCTTCGTTTCCTGCTCATACAATTCCTTCATCTAACCCCACCGTTTCAAATCAAATCTCTCACATGTCTTCCCTATTTAGAAAATTACATGAAAATCTTGAATTAGCATCCTCCAATCAAAAGAAGTTTTTTGATACTAAAAGACAACCTCCTCCCGCTTATAAAATTGGTGATCTTGTCTGGCTCTCCTCAAAAAACATATCCACCAACCGTCCTTCAAAAAAGCTAAGTTCCCTTTTTCTTGGTCCTTTTCAAATATTGTCAATTATCAACCGTAACGTTGTGAAATTGAAGCTTCCACCTACTTTAAAACTTCATCCTGTCTTCAGCTGTTTCCTTCCGTTTCTTTAAAGTAGCATTTTGATTGGATTTTACCCTGGTTTACAAAAAATTTTATGTGTAGAAAGTTGATACTATTCATATCATACGTGTGTGTGAACTTCAAACCATAGTTATTAATATGTATATATTGTAGAAATTCTTCTAAATCTCGTTGTGTGCCTTTCCAAATTAACAAAACATCGTCTATAAAACGTTTCCATAGGACCAGGTTTGCAACCCAGCCATGCCCTCTCCATATTGAATTGGCTTCCCAATCCCTCATATAGATATTGGCATAGCTGGGGGCAAACCTGGTCCCCATGGCTGTACCCATTTGTTGGAGGTAGAAAGCTTCATTGAAATAAAATTAATTCTGATGGAGAATAAAATGTATAACCTTTAATAGGAATTATTTTAAAGAATTTTGCATATTGGTATCTTCTCCCATGATTTTTTTCAACCGCTGTTAAACCCACCTCAAGTTTAATAATGGTGTATAGAGATGTTACATCTATCGTAACCCATATATTATTCTCATCCCATTATTTATTATCCAAAATGTCTAAAATATGAGACGAGTCTCTTATATATGAAGGAGCTTCGTGAGCATATTTTTGTAAATGATAATCTATGAATTCAGATAAATGTGCAGTTATTGAATCTATTCCACTGATAATCGGTCTTCCTGGAGGTTCTATGGAATTTGAGTGTAATTTTGGAAGAAAATAAAAGATTGGAATTACAGGATATTTGTTAAAAAGGTATTGAGCATTTTCTTTTGATATTGTATTTTTATGTGTTGCAGAATCTAACAAAGATTCCAATTCTAAGTTGAATTTTACCGTGGGGTCTTGTTCTAATTGAACATATGTGTTTTTATCCCCCAATATTCTGCAGGCTTCTTTTAAATAGTATTCTTTTGTCATTAGAACTATTGCTCCCCCCTTATCCGCTTCCTTTATGATAATTTCTTCCAGACCTTGTAATTTCTTAATACTTTCAGCTTCCTCTTTGCTGAGATTGAATTTATTTTTCTTTTGTTTATTCATATTGAATTCTAGTTCTTCCAAGTCTGCAATCACCATATTATTAAATGTCTCTAAATGAGGACCCTTTAAATATATTGGGTAGAAGGTGGATTTATTTTTGAATTCTTTCTTTTTGGTAACTTATATTTTTTCTACATAAATGAGATTGAATAATTTTGAAATCAGAGAAATACCTGAGAACAACAAGGAGTTTTGATACGCCCTGTTTTTACAGAAAAATGTGAGTGATCCATTTGGCACATATCACTATTATATATATACCAAACAGAGTTGCACTATGTTACTTTTTTATTTCCCTATAGTTGGATTGACCCATATTTTGGTTTCATGTTTATATGGAAGATTTGAGGAGATCTTTGGGTTAAAATCTACTATTTAGAGGAAAGTCTTTTTTATTTATTTATAACACCTGGTGTTATGTCACATTGGTGAGATTGTATTATCACTAAGATATATAGTGAAAGAGTTTTGTATTTTGCTCTAGTATTGTGGGAACTGTAGTTTCCCAGCATGCACTATAGAGCCATTAACTTCACAGACTACCGTAGCACAGGGGAGGCATGAGAATCAGAAGTGTGTTGTTCTGCTCAGAAGTCACGTATAAATTATCAAAGTTTTTCTATTTGATGTTTAAAATATGGATTTCTTAATTTTGGGCTAAAAAATAGGGGTTATTTTATACAGGGGGGCGTCCTATACATGGAAATATACAATATATATTAACTCATTTATAGGGGAAACATTCAAGGGCAATTAAAGTTTATATACAGAGTTCACTAAAGTCACTAAAGTCCATACTGAATGAGGTAAAAGCATCCTGCTGCGTACAGGGCCATTCGGACTGCAAAATCTGGACATTGTTGATGGAATTCATCAAAGCGTACAGGTCTGAATTTGGTCCAGATTTCATCTGTTCTAAACACTGCCAGATAGCTGAAATCAGGGCAGATGAAAGCTGGCAGAATTAAACTCTGAGCCGGGCTTTACAAAAATCCAAATGATTTGCTTGCTTGCAGCACTAGCAGCCAGTGGACAAATAGATAAAAAAAAATAAAACTCAGTAGCAAGGGTTAATTATGTGATGGCTGGGTGGGGGCCCTAATAAGTATAATAAAGGGAGGACGTAGCATCCCATCCCATGCCCCCCACCCACACAGGCAGGTGGGGGTCCTAATTAATTTTAAAAAGGGAGTGGACCAAGTGTCTCTTTCCCCAGCCTAAACCCATTCCGGTGGGACACTCAGTCCCTCCTATCTTATACCTATTAGGGTACTCATCCTCTGACTATGTTTGACTTTAGCATAGAACCTTTTCTAGGTTGCCCTGATGCTAGTTTTTATTGTTTAAAAGATATGGAGCATGGGGCATATGAAGGTACAATACTTTAATTACAGTAAAATCCATAGGATTTGTATTTATTTAAGTTTTTCCTTTTTAATGTGGCAATTGGCTATTACGCATTGACCAGGCACCACACTGATGGTACTGCCATTGGGCAAATAGTTCTTCAAATTATCAGTTCACTTGCAAAAAAGCAAGTGAATAATAATTTGTGAACAGGCAGGAATTTGGTTTATCATCTTTTGATATGTGGTCTTAATAAATATGCGATTTCGGTGCTACAAATTGGTTTGGATGAGAACTCAATGTTAAAAATGTTGCAGAATCGGTTAGATGGACCAAATCCTGTCCATATTTGGCTTTTGTAAATATGAGAATTGCCAATGCAGTCTTTTCACCATTCACAAAATCCGGTGTTTAGAGAATAACCCTGATGGTTGACATAGTATCAACATAACATCACTTATAGAATAAACACAAAAATAGTTTAAAACCAATATAAATTAACAAGAAACAAATAACTGTAATATTATCTAATGCATTCTTTACTTCAAAAAATATATATATTTTAAAATGGTTATTCATAAGATTATTCATAAGATTAAAAGCACTATACACGATTCAATAAAGCCTACATTTTATTATCTATCAAGGAAAGTACTTGGCTCTGAAAATCCACAGAAAATGAATCTTTCTTTAATCCAGTGCATTGCAGAAAAAGTTGTCAGAAAACCCATCACACTAAGAATTAAAACTGCAAACGAGCCTTTGAAATGAAAATGAGGTATTATGAAGATTTTCTTTGATTGACATGTTCATTGATTAATAGCCTAGAAAATGTTTCTAATAAAGTATCAAACACCTTTCATGGAATGTTGTTTAGGCCAATGTAAGAAAAAACATTCAGCAAGATTTCACAGATGGAAGGTAAAATATATAATAAGGAACCTATTAAAAAAAATGGCAAAATCAACCATTGCCTCAGCTCTGACATATACATGACTAAACTGACTTGTAGAGAGTAAAGCCTATTTTAATGCACTTTTGAAGGGTAAATTCATCCTGCATATTTATCACAAATGAGAAATGTGTCCTTTTTTTCTTGGCGTCTAATTCATAAATGTATAAGACACTCTTTAGCATGAGATGAATAAGTTAAAAAGAAAGTGTCAGCCATTTACTTAGGAAATTGGAGTTCTAAAGCAGCAAGCAAAGCAATGCAAGGAATAACATGTCCATCAAAAATCTAACATAAGTGTTTGGAATAACAAGCTAAAATTTCTAGATTTTTTTTAACATAAATTTTCGATTGGAACAATCTCAAACTATCTCAGAAATTTATATGACATGCAAACAGGGTGGATTTTATATCTATACAGGGCCACCATCAGGGGGTGACAACCATAATGGTTGTCATGGGCCCGGCAGCCATGGGGGGGGGGGGGGGCTTGGCCACCTGGACCCCATGTTTAGCGGCCATGTTTAGCGGTGCAGCTGTAAAGTGGTCTGCACGCTGATTGGGCCCATCGAGTTGCCCAAGCATTTAGGGCCGCCCAATGGGCCCTATATATTCAGGGGCCCGGTTAGCGCTGCAGCCGGGTAATAGCGCGACCAAGCCCCTTTAAAAAAATTGAAGCTGCAAATCTTGCTGGGAGGAAGTGACAGCCAGTCACTTCCTCCCAGCTCACTATACGCATGAGGTAGGAGACACAGCCAGGCCGCGAGGAGGGGAGAGCTCCTCAGCCCCAGCCACCCTCCTGCAAAGAAAAGATAAGAAACAGGAGGGTGGCTAAAAAATGAGCTGTGTGTTTCAGTATGTGTGTATGTATAGAAAAACAATATATAGGCACTAGAGTGAAAATTTATACTTATCTCAAAGAGATAGTGAAAATTTATACTTATCTCAAAGATATAGTGCGACAGCCTCCCAGGTCACTACCCAGAGAAAAGTGACCTTTACACAGCAAAAATACAAAACAACCAAAGAATTTTGGGATACGGCTGTATATCTAAAACAAACAAAAAGTATACATAGTGTAATACAATTTAAAAAAAACTAATTGTGTAAATGTAATGCACTCACAAGATTACGTGAAAGTAGCGCTGTAGGGTGCCTCCCCCGATAGCAGTGGGGGGCAAAGTGATCCCTTCTGTTGTTCACCGATGGATACACAATGCAGGACTCCAGTGGTGGTAAAGGAACAGCAGCTTTATTGATAAGGTGAAAAATTTCACCAAATAATTGTAAAATATAATATAAAATAAAATATAAAATACCAATAGGTCCTACGCATTTCGTTAACTGTATGTGAACTTCCTCAAGGACCATAAAATAAAAATAATTACAAAACAATGACAAAACTGAAAAGCAGCCTAATTCCACCATCCCCACAGTCCCAATATATAGGGCTACTCCCTGTGTCCATAATAGAAGTCATGGCCGTCTTCCTGCTTCTCAGTCCTTATTGGTCCGGTCGGATCTCTTCCTCAGCTGTTAGGGAATTCCTTTTTGTTTCTAATTAAAGAAAAGCCTGTGTTCGTATCCGTGTAAACCGGAACCGGAAGTGACGTCAACCACAGGCTTCCGCGTTTCACCATGCGTGTCATCACTGAAGATGATGTAGCTTTCCCTACAAAGCTATAAAACTGACCAGGCATGATATTTCAGATTAATACCATTAGATTCTCTAGAACTGTAACATCCCATCAGTTATAAAGACTTACTGGAAATTTGAAATAAGAGAAGTTGGAACATACTAAAACTGCCTGTAAAATTATATTAATTTCTGAACATTTCATTAAAAACCCCACATCTTCTCCAGAGCTGGTTCTTAGATTTCTCTCCCTTTGACCAAGGCAAAAATAGAAGGCAAACATTTAGACATGATAACAGTTGTAAACACCTACAATGGCTTTTCTTCATATTTCTGAGGATGTCTTTAAAATCTGGTTGTAAACTGAATTGACATTGTAAGGCATTTTGGGGCCACTTTTCAAGTAACCTTTTCTGAAGTGTATTCTTCCCCTTTTTCCTCTCATCTACATTGTCTCCAATTTCTTTTTTAAACCTGTGTTAGCGCCCCTCACCTGATTATTCAGCACTTTCTTCTTGCATTCACTATTTATATTCCCTACCATTTTTTTCATAATGTGATTTTTTTTAATGGGCTTGTCGTTATAAAAGTATATGAATAGCTAAGCTAGAAATGTGTTGCCTTATGTTTTTTTGTATTTTGGACGTGTGTTTGAAAATGAAATACCTAATTACAAAAATAAAAAGTTGAATTATTCTATAAATTTCATATTGTAAAATAACTTGAGTAAAATTGCGACTAATAATGAAATAATTCACTTGAACTGCACAGCTTTGCCATAATTCTGTTCCTCACAAGTCTATATTTTATGAAGCTTTAGAGATCTAGATTCCCTTAGGTTTCAGTTATTTTAAAGGTCTTATGTACTGTGTCCATTGAAGCAAGATATTTCAAGAAAGGTGGGTCCCAGTGGGCTGAAAGATTAAAGCAAAGGGCATGAAATGTCAGTATACGCAAAAACCTTAACTTATATTCTTGAGGGTAATTGAAATAGATAACCTGAATATTAGAAATGCTGTTCCAACAACATTTCTAAGCACAGGGTTGTTGTTTTAAATTGTATATTCAGAGAAAGGACACAGTTATCCCATCCATCATAATGATTCAATGATATAAATTAAATTACCTGCACAAATACAACACAATATATTTTAGGTAAGCTTTGTATGATGAAATACATTAGCAATAAGCTGCACAAAAAAACTATTTTTTTGGCGACCCAAAATATATAAATTGCCAGTTCCCCTCCTGTTAAGTGAAACTGAGGGAACTACTAAAATGTATTGTTTGAAATGCTGTGCACCTCTCTTTTAGACTGTAAATGGAATACAATGATTTAAATGCATCACAGCATTTATACAGTGTCCTATAAATTACCAACCTGCTTGTATTATGCTCCTTGATCACTACACATTAGAATGCCCATAATTCCAGTAGAGTGCCAGAAGTGTAAGGCAGAAGAGCCTGCTACATATTTGATGGCATTGTCCCTTGATCCAGAGCTTCTAAAGGGAAATAAAAAATGAGCGAGAGGGTAAAAGATGAACCTCACTTTTTTTCTCCAGTGGCCCTACTGCTTCATCAAACTTGACCCCAAAAATCTACAAACCTTTCATTATGCCATGGCTTGTTAAGTCAGCAAAATATGTTATCCCTTTATATTGCCAACAGAAACAGCTCTCCCACACTAGCTTTTTGGGTCACAATGCAAGAGGAAAGTAGATAAACGAAAACTAGCAGCTGGTGGTCCTTAATTAAAAGATACATACAACCAAATATGTTTTTACAGCCTGGAATATTTGGTTTCAGACAATTTTCTAGACTATGCACATGTCAATAGAAAGCTTAGCATGCCAAAGGGACTCTCATGTAGATGTTCACAATCTACTTGCCTTCTCTTGTTCCCTTCATCTTCCTTTACAACATTCCTGTGCCAACACTCAACCCCATTTCCTCTTTCTGTTTTACTCTACTTTTCCTTTCCCTTTCATACATCTCACCCTTTGTTATAAGTGAGGGGACTGATTCACAGCCAAACTTTATGCCAATGAAGTGTGATGGTGTTCTAATGCAGAGATTCAAGCCCCATTCTACCCTTAGGCAATAATGGAGTCCTCTGTAAGTACATGGCCTTTCACCAGGCAAAACCAGTTAGGTTGTTGATAAGCTCCTCATCCATTCCCTTCCACTGCAATTCCCTTCCCAAGAAGTCACACTGGGTCTGTTAGATGCTATGGGATTGACTGAGGGAGGTGTGTCCAGCAGAAGAAAGGGATAACCTGTTAAAAGCCCCAAATTTTCTCTCTCTTTGAATTTCCTCTCTTCACCCTTTCTCTCTATTCCCTCTCCCCACTAGACACACCCCTTTTCCCTTACTCTCAGCTCATGATCAATGGAGTGGTAACTGTATCACGTGTCTATGCCTGTTTCACAATATTTATTTAGTTTACTTTCCATTCAATCAATGACTAGTTTTGGCAGCAACATATACTAACCTATTTCAAATGTATATGTATGGTTTATTTGTTTGATTAGCCTCTATTAATAAATATTATTAAATTGCCGAAAGCAAGGAGTCTGGACTCTGACTTTACACTTGGTTTTTAAGTTATTATTTTTAGTTATTAATTTTATTATTAATTCCACACATTTCCTTCAACTGGCAAGCCAAGTAATTATTTTTTACCACTTTTAAAGCTCACTTGTAAGGGGGAACAATCCAGTTTTCTCCAGATACATGTGAGCTATTAAAAGGGACAATATAACTGAACCAATTTTTGTTTTATTTTGTGTGAGTGTTTTCGGCAATAAGTCCAGGGCCAGGATGTGCGGGATCCTTCAGAGGCAACCAGAGTGAGACGCAGTTCATAAGCCGGCCATCATGTCTGCAGGATCAGAGATATCCAGACCAAGGATTCAAAGTGGGGTGCACACCATTTGATTGCCTGCAGTCTGAAGACACAAGTTGTGTAAGTACTTTTAACTTTATTTTCTGTAAGAATGGAATTGTAACAGAGTATGCAGCATCTAGCATTTTCGATCCATTAAGGTTTGATAATGAAAATGAATCCAAGAAAATGCATAGCATGTGGTTGCAATGTGAAAAAAGAACACGAGAGTAGATAACAAAAAATGGCGTTTGAATAGGGATAAACAGAAACTCCAAAATTGTATGAAATGGCTGATGTTATTAAGAAATCAGTTAAATCAGATACTTATGGGGCACACTACGGTGGCCTATATACAAGCTAGTACTCCGAAAGATAGCGATTGTCACACATGTGGCTACACTGAGTAGCCGAGTGTTAAGAGCAGGGCATCTGCCACCCTGCAGACTGCTAAAATTCTACAGCAGCAAGACAGGGGCAAAGTAATGAAACAGCTGGTTTAAGACCCTTCACCTCCCCTCCCCCCCCCCATATGACTGCAAAATAGATGTAATTTCAAACCTGTCCAACTTTGAATCTGCAGTCAAATAATATGCTCTCTCCTAAAGGGGCATGTATTATGCTTAAAATATGGGCACCAAGCAGCTGCCCAATTAAAGAAAGATTAATACAAATAGTACAATTCTCCAGACCTATTAACAAGCAATGCTTTGAAATGTTTTTGGGATTAGAATATTATTATTTTTTTCAAAGTAATTTGACACACACCCTATTTGTATCCATAGTGACAGTGCTTATGCCACCTTTTCAAAGTATCTGTACCTATGGAATCTTGGGAAACTGGTTGGGTGGGGATTAACGCACACCCTCCAGGCAGCAGCTGTAAAGGTAAACACTTTGTTAGCAAAGGAAGCTATCTGAGATGGAGATCAATGACGTTTACATGTAAAAGATATTGAGATACAGCAGGCATGTGGGGAGCACTTCACGTGCAAAGAAGTAATTACTCTGATAGCCAAGATTGTTGATCACGTGCCAGATTTAAAAGCAGAACGGAATAGGAATTCTAATCTTTCTCTTTTATTACAGAACCATCAAACACTTCAGAGTGGTTATTCTATAAAAGAAGGGTTGTTATGTTACAGTAATCCAAATGGCCAACAACCAAAACTTATTTTTTACTGCCCCACACCGTTTACACAACAAACACATGTATTTATGTGTCATATTGGACATTAGAGCATCACCTTAGACTGAAATCTTATTGTACCGAAATAACAAATTCAACTCTATATTGCATTCAGGAATGCCTTATTTGTGCCCAAGTATATCCATGCCCTAAGATACAAAGGATTATGCATCAGACAGTGCCAGTTGCAGACAGCCCCTGGAAGTCAATACAGAATGATTTCATAGGTGCACTTACACTGTCCAAGGGAGGTCTCAAATATGGACCCAACAAATTGTAAAATTGTATCTACTCCTCAAACTTTGTTTGAGAAAGGGGGTAGGCTTACTAATGATTAATAATGATTAAACATTTTAGCAAAATTCTCCCTGGGATGCAAATTGGGAAGAGCCCTTTGTAATTATAGAAACATTGGGCATAACATTTTTTAAAATGCAGAGGTCTATATAAGTGGGTCCATGTAGACCAATGTAAATTATTCAACAGGGCTTGTTCCCCAGACACTGAGTTATCTGCTAAGAACCGATGCTTCTTCTTGATCTCTTACAGATTTTTCCAAAAGTACCGAGATAAGGATGTCACTCACAATGTGGATACTCACCTGAATCTTGATGGAACAGCTTGTCACAGGCCAAAGCAACAACAGCTCCATCTACCAAAGACTTAAGAGGGAATTTAAAGAGTGGTTCCCAATTAAACACTACTCCTTTAAGTAGACAACATAGAGGGAATAAAAAACATGATATATCGGGATGGACTAGGATTTGGAGCAGTGACAATCTACAAGTTCCATTTGTAGATGTGACATTTGATTTTGGGTGGGTAGTCAAGATTGTTTGGCTAAAACAATGTGATTCTATCAAGGGATTTTGGAAAAGACAATAAGGTAAATGAAGAACATTGGAAATGTAATTGGACTGGTTGGGGAAAAAGGCTTGGATATCTGGAGGGAAGGAATGATAATATCGAATAAAATGTATCTAACCCTACATATAGTTTAAACAGCAAGAGAGTATAATACAACACAAATTATAGTG